>NC_088417.1:30943830-30998830 GCF_034236695.1 Oncorhynchus nerka
ATGGAATGGGTGAGGAATACCACCAAAGTGACACCATAGACTCACAGGTGCATAGTGCACCACATAGTGGGTTCTCTAACCATCCCAATGGAAACAACAAATCCCATGCCTTCGCACTGCCATACCATGTTTACATGGTCTCATGCTTAAAGTAGATGTTAGGTATGATGGATTTATTTTTCCCATCTAGGTGTGGTTCATAAGTCACATTGCTGTGAGCAGAAAATCTAAATGCCTAGTGTAGATGCAATAGTAGATATTAGAAATACAAGGGAGTGAGATTCTTGTCACTGATATATGGTTCTCCAGTCTGCTGGGGATGTAGAAAACTGTGAATTACTGCAAGTTGCTGACCAATGACCCAATACCTCATCCACTTCATTATGGCTCCTCTCTCCCTACGCACATCTGTAATGCCACGTACATATCTTACATGTTTAGCTACACTGAACAAAGATATAAACACAACCTGTAAAGTGTTGGCCCAGTGTTGGTCATGAGCTGAAATAAAAGATCCCGGAAATGTTCCATACGCACAAAAATCGTATTATTATCAAACGTTGAGTACACATTTGTTTACATTCCTGTTTAAGAGCATCCACCTGACAGGTGTGGCATATCAAACAGCTGATAAAACAGCATGATCATTATACAAGTGCACCTTGTGCTGGGGACAATAAAAGGCCACTCTAAAATGTGCAGTTATGTCACACAACACAATGCCACAGACGCCTCAAGTTTTGAGGGAGTGCACAGTTGGCAAGCTGACTACAGGAATGTCCACCGGAGCTCTTGACAGAGAATTAAATGTTAATTTCTCTACCATACGCTGCCTCCAATGTTGTTTTAAAGAATTTGTGAGTAAGTCCAACCAGCCTCACAACCGCAGACCAAGTGTAACCACGCCAGCCCAGGATCATCTGAGACAAGGCACCCAGACAGCTGATGAGACTGTAGGTTTGCACAACCGAATAATTTCTGCAAAAACTGTCAGAAACAGTCTCAGGGAAGCTCATCTGCGTGCTCGTCGTCAGAGTCTTGACCTGACTGCAGTTCGGTGTGTTAACCAACTTCAGTAAGAAAATGCTCACCATCTATGGCCACTGGCACGCTGAAGAAGTGTGCTCTTCACTGATGAATCCCAGTTTCAACTGTACCACAGATGGCAGACAGTGTGTATGGCGTTGTGTGGGCGAGTGGTTTGCTGATGTCTTGTGAACAGAGTGCGGTTATGGTATCGGCAGGCATAAGCAACGAACACAATTGCATTTTATCAATGGCAATTTGAATGCACAGAGATACCGGGACGAGATCCTGAGGCACATTGTCGTGCCATTCATCTGCCACCATCACCTCATGTTTCAGCATGATAATGCACAGCCCCATGTCGCAAGGATCTGTACATAATTCCCGGAAGCTGATAATGTCCCAGTTCTTCCATGGTCTGCATACTCAAAATAAATGTCACCCATTGAGCATGTTTGGGATGTTAGGGAAGCTCTGGACTTGTATGACAGCGTGTTCCAGTTGCCGTCAATATCCAGAAACTTTGCACAGCCATTGAAAAAGATAGGGACAACCTTCTACAGGCCACAATCAACAGCCTGATCAACTCTATGTGAAGGAGCTCCGTCTGTATGAGAAAAATGATGGTCACACCAGATACTGACAGATTTTCTGATCCAAGCCCCTACCTTTTTTTAAGGTGTCTGTGACCAACAGATGCATATCTGTCTTCGCAGTCATGTGAAATGCATAGATTTAGAAGGAATCAAGGCGAGACCCAGATGCAGACACAGGAGGCAGATGGTTAGAGTCCTTTTCAGTTTATTTATAATCCAAAAGGAGTAGGCAAGAGAATGGTCGTGGACAGGAAAAACGTCAAAACCAGATTCTGAGTCCAAGAGGTAAAGAATGTCAGGGCAGGCAGAAGGGTCAGGCAGTTTGGGAGTCCAGAAAAAAACAGGCAAGGGTCAAAACCGGGGGGACTAGAAAAAGAGAATAAAAAACAGGAGCACGGGAAAAACACACTGGTTGACTTGAAAACATACAAGACGAACTGGCCCAGAGAGACAGGAAACACAGGGATAAATACACTGGGGAAAATAAGCGACACCTGGATGGGGGTGGAGACAATCACAAGGACAGGTGAAACAGATCAGGGCGTGACAAGATTAGGGCCTAATGAATTTATTTCAATTGACGGATTTCCTTATATGAACTGTAACTCAGTAAAATTGTTCAAATTGTCGCACGTTGCTTTTCTATATTGTTTCTGTGTAATACCATCCACACGAGCAACAGAAAATGGGGAGGTAGAGTAGTTGTACAGTGTGACCAGATAATGATAACCGAAGCAAGATAGGATTGGGGTAATGCATGTGGGTCACTCCCTATAACACCTACGGCTACAAATATGACAAGAAATTCGCCTGACATTGATGTTGTATACAGTAAGTGTTGTTGGTTGGTTGTTATGCAACCCCCAGATATGCCACTGCTCTTTGTATCACACTGAAAGCCAAGGCAAGTATGAAGCGAAGCCAACCCTATTCTCCTCCCCAGATTGTTGAAAACGCTAAACAAAAATGAAAGCAAATCAACGCCAGATTTGTTAGTCCCTCCTTGAGTGTTTCATTGTAGATGCAATGAAATCAGTGACTAGCGAGGAATCAGTAAAGCGCTGTCTCAAAATATTCCTGAGTGGGTGCTGCTTCAAATATTTCCCATATAGTGTTCTACTTTTGATCAGAGCTCTATGGGCCCTGGACAAAAGTAGTGCACTAAATAGGGAATAACGTGCCATTTGAGACGCAACCTCAGCCAGACCTTCCCATGAATAACAAACAGAAACTGTGTGAGTTCCAAATGGCACCCTAAACCCTTATGCATCCCAAATGGCATCTTATTCCCTATGTCGTGCATTACTTTTGACCAAGTAGGGTACTATGTAGGGAATAGGGTGCCATTTGGGACACACACTCTGCAATCAACCTAAAATACGAAGGCTTCTCAACAATTGAATTTTTGCTCACATTTCAAATCTCATCACCTGCCGTTATGAAATGAGATAGGACTCCTTTACAATCAGATAAATATGAATCAAGAACAGAAGTAATTTTTGGCCTACAGAATGAGGCGATTTTAATCAAGATAGTAACACATTCCAAAAAATCTTCTAAACACTACAAACATTCTCTGGTTTTTGGAGTAATTGTGTGAATGTATTTTTTAAATTTTAATTCACACCTAATAAAGTACAAATACTCTTTTAGAATGATAAATGGTGGGATAATTGGAAATAATGACACTTACGGTATGATTTATTGATGCAGGAAAAACTTTTTTGGCCCTTTTTTCTAGTTAGGCCTAGATATTCGCACAGGTTGTCAGATGAAACAAGGTATTCGCAGATTTCTTTAGAGTTTGGATAAAACAACCCAAGACCTCTTAGTCTAAATTCATGCTGACGAGCAGACATTTTATGATATGTTTCAAGATGTTTTATGAGATTATTTAAAAAACCACTGATGTGATGACTAATGAGCGGCCATCCACATTGGCCCTGGTTAATTACAGAATCCAGAGGCCAGCTCCACTGCTGTAAAAATAGAAAGTCTCAAAACACCATGATTGTGTAATGAAACCATGAAAAGTAGTGCATCTTAGCTGACATCTGGTGTTTGGAGGGTGTTTGTATGTAAACCCAAAGGAAGTGTTTTAATACTCAGAATGTGTTTTAAAACAGAAATGAAGTACTCTAAAACATCCAAAGTGGTTCTTTAACCTTAATATTGGTTTTTAAGAGAGTTTTGTGAAAATACTTTTTTGGGGGTCTCAGTGCATGTAAAAGGCAGCATCAAAACACAAACTATCTCTCATACAATCAATGGTTTAGAAATACAAATGGATTATAGCCTAAATATTGATAGATGATGAGGGCCTATGGAGAACATATTTTTCCACCTTTATTTTTCAATGCTTTATTTAGACAGATTAGTAACAGGAGTGGCATTACAGTGGTACATTTCGTCTGAAATTTGACTTACTCAACCACACAGCTACACTGTAAGACATTATTCCGGGGTTAATTGAAATTGACACACAAAAAATATATATATATACTAAAAATGAATGCAAGCTTTGCAAATCCCGTTGTGTAGCGATAACGCACTTGGCTTAGACATGTCACCCGTCTCCCCACCGAAGACCGGGGTTAAATTCCCTGCTCCAGCCCTTCCATCTGTTTCTCCTACCTATCTGTGTCCCCTCTGTCATTTCAGACCTGTCTCAATCAAGTGTCAAAATACCCCCCAAATAGCTTTAAAATTATGTATTCAAGTCGTTTCAATGATTTGATCATTTCATTTGGCCAAAATAATGTACAAAATAAATACAACTTAATATGTTGCTCAAAATGTAAGTATCTTGAGGATAACCAACGACGAGTGATTGAACTTATTGGAAGTATTTGATTTTAATCACCTTGCATTTTCTATCTGGCCACTTGACTCTGCTATTTGAGGCTTGTGGGTAATTAAAACATGTTTGACTTTATGATTCTTTCGCACAATGTTGTACGCATGTTTGAAGAAAGAAAAGTATAGTTATATATTAGTATTAAGCTTGTGGTGCCATGAGGTGTAATGGATCACGATGTACAGATATCACAACCGTCAAGCAAATTGCCATTTTGCCCAGGCCTGTTTTCAGGTTTCACAATGTAAAAAGCATGTGCAGAATCCTCCATTTTTGCAGGTCAACCTCCAGGTAGTGATGGTGGTTTGAACACTGCACATGACAATGCATGCCAATGTGACAAATGATCAAGTACATAAAACAATGTTTAGCATCAAGACACTTCAGACGAAGGGATCTAATTCTGAACTAGACAGGATTCAAAACAATTTAATGGTGTTCAGAAGCATTAGAGAGAGGATATGACACCAAAACAGAAGGTATCTAATTCTGCCCTTAGCTGAACTTAGTGTTTTCAACCTCTTCCGGTAGTGCTCCCAGTCCCTGGCAAGGTGTTGCACAACACTTAATTAAGTGGTGTTACAACACACGCCGTCATATTTCAAAACATCCCAGGATGATGTGTTTCAATAATCCAGCAAAGTTAAGGTTTTGTTTCCATCAAGTTGGTGGCAGCTCAGTTGCCACTAGTTTTGGTGTTACAAAGCACTTCACTTTAACACCATAGCACAATGTCACAGTTTGACCTCTCGGAAGTTCAGGGCTTCACACTCAGGGTAAAAGTTTAATCTAGTGTGGTGTAGTGCAATGCCCTCAACCTCCCAACCCTCTGCTCACTCTCTGCTTGCCCTCTGGGTTGAGTTAACACCCCTCTACACACACAGACACACAAACACACACACACTTCCCCCCTCAGTCCTAGAGCCCTGGGTTGGCGTCAGTGTGACATTCTTGCAGCGTGTGATGGCTGTGCAGGGTTGTGGACCATTAACATGGAACAAAAGCAGACCACAATGGAGTAGAGGAAGAGTGGAAGGGGGGAATGTGGAGTGGAGGAGAGGAGCTGTGGAGGAGCATCGTGGAGAGGAGGCAAGTACATTTTAATGACTCACTGTGTGTGTGTGTGTGTGTGTGTGTGTGTGTGTGTGTGTGTGTGTGTGTGTGTGTGTGTGTGTGTGTGTGTGTGTGTGTGTGTGTGTGTGTGTGTGTGTGTGTGTGTGTGTGTGTGTGTGCGCATGTGTGTGTGTGTGCGTTCCTTCACTCACCCACTCACTCAAAGCTGTGGTACAAAAACTCTAAACTTCCATTGGTAATAAGATGCACATGAAAGATACCAGACAATTTGAATAAATTCGAGGGAGAGGGGCTCGAAAAATGTTGATAATCTGTAAAGGCACGATCACAACTCTTGCTTAACGGCACAACACAGTAATCTGGTCCTACAGGGTAGATAGAAATGATCTTCCTCGGAATGAAAGAGAGAAGGGGTGAATGTTGTGAGACCCTCTCTACAGCCCCATACTACAGACTGACTGTAACACTTAGAGAGATACAGAGAGAGAGAACGAGAGACAAGAAGAGAAAACTAATGATGAAGGCTATAGCATTTCAGACAAGGAGTAAAGAGGGACAGATAATGAAAATGAGAAAGGGAAAAGATAACTAGAAATAGAGGAGGGTTGAAAAGAAGAGAGAGAGAGAGAGAGAGAGAGAGAGAGAGAGAGAGAGAGAGAGAGACAGAGAGAGAGAGAGACAGAGAGAGAGAGAGAGAGAGAGAGAGAGAGAGAGAGAGAGAGAGAGAAAGCAATGGGGGGGAAGTGTGAAAGTGGGATGCTCATAGACACTTGTAGGGAAGCTGGGTTGACAGATCTGTGCTGTAGCAGAGTTGTGCATTACATTACACACGCAAATGCTGTTTGAAAGCGATCACCACTGCCTCAAAGATTGATGATAGCCTTTTTTCCATCTCTGGCTGAACCACGCATCCCCATCCAAGCCATCTATATATTTCTTCAAAGGCATAATTGATGCCGGAGCAGACTTTGTGTTCTGTGTTCTGGAGTGTGATGGCATTTTGACATAGACTGTGGACTTTCTCAGTGTGTGTGTGTGTGTGTGTGTGTGTGTGTGTGTGTGTGTGTGTGTGTGTGTGTGTTAGGGTGCACTGCGAGGTCACAGCAGCAGTTCCAGGGTGACAGAAATAGAGGAGAGGAAACTTCATTGTAGAAACTGAGTCAGTCACCAGTAATCATTCAGTCCGTGCATTCAGACGTTTTGCATATCGGGTGGAGGCAAATAAAAATTACCTAATTAAACTGTACTTCTGCTGGAGTGCCAGGGGGCTGAGAGAGGGGGGGGGGGTGCAGGAGAGAGACATGAGAAGAAGATAGTGAGAGAGAGGTGGGGGGGGGGGTGCGGGAGAGAGACATGAGAAGAAGATAGTGAGAGAGAGAGCAATAGGAATGCAACCTGTTTCCAGTCAGTGTGAATTCCCATCTCCCGAGCCGTTTACAGGGCGATCACTGTGTTCTGTGCTTTACATGCAGGACTGGAGCAGCAGCATACTATAGATCAAAGTACAATGGCCCTGTGGACGCCTTAGTGTTCCCCTCTTATGTTCCCCTCTGTCTGATGGATGGGGAGTGTCACCAGCCACAATCCATAGCACCGCACAGGGGGTGTGCATGTGCGCTTGTGTATATGGCTGGGGTGATGTGTGTGTCTGTGTGTATCTGTGTGTGTCTGTGTGTGTCTGTGTGTGTTTGTGTGTGTATGGGGGCAGGGAAAGAAAAGGGGCCAAATTGACATGATTATTACATTGCCTTTGGGGTGTAATTGTCCGGCGTGCATGGCTGGGGCACACGGGAGAGCAGCTGGCAACCCCCCCCCCCCCTCTATCTCTCTTTATTTCTCTCTCTCTCCACTCTCCCACTCTGGGTGATAAATCATTGGGCTAAATGTTCCAGGATGTTCGAGGGGATCAACACAGTCAAAGGGAGGGAGAGACTGGGTTTTCCAAACAAAGGTTACATTACATCTGCTGTGTCTTTAATTGGCAATAAAATTGTTGTTATTTAATACAGACTTGAAAATTGCAGCCCAACCGACTTAAATGGCACTGCCTTTTGCAATTAGACACACTTTTCAATTGCACTTAAGGATATTAACACTCCTCTCCTCTCCTCCTCTCCTCTTGGGGTGGTCCATCAGTGGTATGTTGTGCTGACCGTGCCATTCTAATTGTGTCCTGGGGCATTTCTCAATGCGGCTCTGTTAACCATTAACCAGCCCCTGCATCGCGTGGAACTTGTTTAGACCTTGTTCATGAGGAGCCCGGCGCTATCCATGGCCTTGTCAGGTCTCACAACCCATCCTCAAACACACACACACCCAAGAACAAACGTGCGTGCACACATGCACACACACACACACACACATGCACACACACAAATACCCTCTCAACCCTCCCTACACAGAAGCACTGTTTGGCCACATGGTCATCATGATAAGCTGGGCGATGATCATTTGGAGCTTCATCTACTGGCCTTTGTAAACACACTGATAGTCTGTTAGTCACTTCGACAGGGTTCCAGTCCCAGGACCCCTCTGTTAGGGAAGGAAAGGTTATCATCTCCTGTCCTGCCTAAACTGGAATGCTAAAACTGGCCCTGGTCCAAACCATGTGAGTAGAAAAACCCAAAGTGACCTCTCTGTCTTAAAACCATTAAGGACACATTAAACGAGCTTCTAGATCAGAACAAATTATTCGTATTCTTTCTGAATGGCCTTTTTGTGAAAATATTCTCAATAAAAAATATTCATAAAAATTGCTCGTGGTTTCATAATGGTGGGTGTTGTTGCAGGGCGGCATATTATCCCCAGGGGAGGGGGGGTGGGGGGGTGGAAGATGCATAGCTTTCTGGTCACCCCCAGAAATCACCACCCTCAGCCTCAAAAACAAAGAAAACATTTCATTCTGTCTGAACAGAGTGCCGGCAGTGTATCTGAACTGGCAGAGCTAACACACACAATCACATCTATTACAAAGTGTTTCATTATCCTAATATCTGTCGTTTATTAGGCCAATATAGGCCGTCATATATTGAGGAATGGTGCTGTGGTTCTATAAGTTGCTCAAGTCAGTTTTTCAGGACGCATGTTACGTTATTGGGGGTAGTGCTGTAGTCGTAGCTTCAGTTAGCTGTGTTAGCGTTACTCCATATTCATATTTCAGACATGTTTGTACTACCTCCCCGAGGTCCCTAAAATCCTCTCTGAATTCTATTGAAATAATAAAGCAATACCGATAATATCTACTTGATTTATGCCCCGTGTCCTAATATACCGCATACCACATGAGGCGTTTTTATTATAGCTCCGGAAAAAAAGGCTTATTTGAAATCTGTTTGCAGTACCTTTTAAATGGAATAAGATATCAGGTTATTATGGCGTTTTCTGGGCCCGGATGAGGATCCAATAATAAAACAGGGTAGTGATGTGGAGGCTTTAATAAAGCGACATGATAACACAACTCAGTATGCATACAAAGCACAAGAGTAGATGTGTAGAGCATAATACTGTTTCCAAACCCATTATTCTTTTAATGGCTGCCAACAAAAATCTCCCAGTGAGTTTCTTTCTTCATGTAAAAAAAAAAGACTCCTGCTAACTTTTGAAAATGAGTTTCTCTGAGTCTCTTTAAGGTCGTTGATGAGACATTGAGGCAAGTTGTCATGGAGCTGCGGTGAAATAAAGACAAGGAAACTCCTAGGGCTTTATCTCTGAGAACACCGCTTTCACTAGAACCAGTGGAAAGTGCACCAAACATCTCCTACACTCTGTAATGCCCGGGGTGTAGTGGAGGAAGAAGTCAGGCGCAGGAAGCAGAGAGTTCAGGGTAGTGGTACTTTTAATTCACCACACAGGTGAAACCGACGCCAACCCAAACAAATGCCTCAAAACACGTGTAACTAAACAGTCCAGAAAATACACACATACACGGACAACCGTGACTTACAGTTGTGCACAAAATGTACACAGAGAATAATCCCGCACACCCAGTAGGCGGGCCGGCTGGATAATAAAGCCCCACCAATAAACCTAATTAAACACAGGTGTAACTAATAAACAGACAAGGGGGAAAAATGTATCAGTGGCAGCTAGTAGGCTGGTGACGACGACCGCCGAGCGCCACCCGAACAGGAAGGAGAGCCACCTTCAGTGGCAGCTAGTAGGCTGGTGACGACGACCACCGAGCGCCACCCGAACAGGAAGGGGAGCCACCTTCAGTGGCAGCTAGTAGGCTGGTGACGACGACCACCGAGCGCCACCCGAACAGGAAGGAGAGCCACCTTCAGTGGCAGCTAGTAGGCTGGTGACGACGACCGCCGAGCGCCACCCGAACAGGAAGGAGAGCCACCTTCAGTGGCAGCTAGTAGGCTGGTGACGACGACCACCGAGCGCCACCCGAACAGGAAGGGGAGCCACCTTCAGTGCCAGCTAGTAGGCTGGTGACGACGACCGCCGAGCGCCACCCGAACAGGAAGTGGAGCCACCTTCAGTGGCAGCTAGTAGGCTGGTGACGACGACCGCCGAGCGCCACCCGAACAGGAAGGGGAGCCACCTTCGATAGGAGTCGTGACACACTCATCCATGCAGAACATTCCCCAGTCTATCAGAGGTCTACAAGAATGCATTGCTTTTCTCTCTTCTCTATTTGTTTCTTGTCAGTGCTGTTGTGGGACACCCAGTGGGATTGTAAAACAACGGACACACGCAAACATACACACCTCATCGCAGTACGGACATGACTTGAATCGAAGCTAGTGTCCGGGTAGCTATGTGTTTTGTGCCGTGCTTGATGCTGTTTGGGTCATTAACCCAAAGGAGAATTGAAACAGTCCGACTCACACACCAGTCGTGCACTATTCAGACGCAGCCTCCGACTCACACACCAGTCATGACACGTGTACAAACACTGACACACATTCCACCTCTATCTCTACGGATAGTTGTGTGGGGAACGAACACCCACAGACACACTGTTCAGGGTCTGAGACCCACGTCTGAAATGGAGCCTTGTTCCCAATGTGTTGTACTATTAAAGTAGAGATCTGTGGAACAGGGAGCTATTTGGTGTCATAACCAGCCATAGAATAATGCAATATATGTCACAACGGGTCTAAATGTGTGTGTCCTGACAGTGTTATGACCATATTATGACAGGTTATGACAAGTTATGTCAGCTGTTATGTCATATTATGACATGGTTATGACCAAGTCATAGCGTGTTATGACGCCGGGTGTCAAGTATAGTTTTACCCAATATTGTGATTAAAGATTCACAGTTTGTACATATTTATCCATTTCTTTGTGAAATGATATGGGTTATTATGGGATAGACTCAATTAAAAAATTACAATAACAAATGTCTGCAATTGGGTAAATATTTAATCTAACAGTGTGTAGATTTATTTTCATCTATTTCAAAAAGAACCACCATTAAGTCTTTGAAGCTCTGAGGCGCTGAGGATCCCAGCGGATTTACAGTTATGAATTGAAAAGCACGCTGACGTGAGCATTCAGCTATTTTTTGCTCTCTTCAAAGCATGTTCGAAAGGACTACGACAGTGTTTACCATTAGCACTGATGAGAACTGCAGTAATATGCAACTCTGTGTTATTCTTGTATGTTTGGTCAAATGTAAGAGCTATATTTTGAAAAGGAACCATCACAATGTAGTAGTTTGGCTTCCGTCCCTCTCCTTGCCGCAACCTGGGCTCGAACCAGGGAGCCTCTTGACACATCAACAACTGCCTCCCGCGACGCGTCGTTACCTTACACTCCACAAAAGCCAGAGCAGAGCAACAACTACTTCAAGGTCTCGGAGCGAGTGACGTCAGAGACTGAAACACTACTAGCGCGCACCGCTAACAAGCTAGCCATTTCACCCCGGTTACGTCAACACATAGCTCCATCTGTTTCTGATCTGAAGTTGTGTTACATTTGAACAAAGTGGACCTTTGCAAGCCGTGTTGAATATGTTTATGTAGTTGCATTGCCTTACGTTACTTCAAATACTGTACGGCTGTATTAACCCCTTGAGGTACACACACAGAACATCTGTGAGTATAGAAGACACACTGACCACGCCAATGTTCTGTAACAGGTCTAAGGGTGAATTGCACCATTGCAATCTGTTGACATTTGTATTAAACAAGATTACAAATGTAGTTCGCTACGGTTTTGATCACAAACTTCTCTCGTTTTTTTTTACTTCTCTTATTCCCTCTAAACCTCAACATAACCCACGGTGTGAATTCTGATTAAGCAAGCTCTCTTCAAAACACTTATGGCTCTCGGTAGAGAAACCTCGCCCATGTTAAAGAATCCAGCCATGTCTCAATTCCAAACAGTGTGTCACTTAACGGAGCCAAGTAAAACATTCCACATTCTCCAGCCTCAGTACTCAGCGGAACTCTGGGGAGTTCTGTGTTCATCGTCCGAGATCATCAGAACTCCCCTTTAAACCAGACTGAATGTCAAAAACAGTGTCATTCTGAGAATATTACTTAGAGCATCTTAGGCATTGGTAGTTGTTTTTGGGAGTCTGAGTTGTTTTTTTTTTACCTTTATTTAACTAGGCAAGTCAGTTAAGAACAACTTCTTATTTTCAATGACGGCCTAGGAACAGTGGGTTAACTGCCTGTTCAGGGGCAGAACGACAGATTTGTACCTTGTCAGCTCGGGGATTTGAACTTGCAACCTTTCGGTTACTAGTCCAACACTCTAACCACTAGGCTACCCTGCCGCCGCTGATACTTGTCACCTGTTGTTGAATTTAGGCGTCACTCCCGCTATTTTAGTTTCATTTCACTTAGTCATCAAGGTCTTCAATGCCATTCCCCCATTTCTTTATGAAATGTGTTTGCAGTTCTTGTGCTGTCTATATTAAACTTGTAAATCCAAGCAGTATGTTCTGTTCCTCTTTTCACTGCTGTAGATGCCCTTCAGCAGCCTCGTTACATAATGGTGAGAGGACACACCTGTCTTCAAGGAGAGAACATGCTTTAAATAAACCTTGTTTATTCCTCTCAAAGTTCTCTGACAGAAAAGTACAGAACAGAGAGAAACAGAGAGAGTGAGCAGAGAGAGAGAGAGCGAGAGCGAGAGAGAGAGAGGGAGACTCTTAAGGACTCTTGCTTATTCTTAAGGAATTACAATGTCAAACCTTGATTTTCAACATAGCTGTTAAAGAGAGATTGTGTCTGACATATTGTTTCTGGGTCCAGAGCTGAGAGGGTGGAACATATTAGAGTAAAGGTTTTCAGTCCAACAAACCCCATTCTCATCAGTCCTCATTGTCAACAATCTATCAATTGGATGTGCCACATACATAACATTACAATGTGATATCCTTTCGTTTTTACCAAAATGAGAGCAGCTCAGCCAGCTACAAGTCGTGCATCACTGCCACGGGCAATGTGATGTTAAATCGATAAAGGACATGTTTGCTTGGGTCAGACGGTGGCCAATGAACTAACGCTAGAACAAGACAAATTAAGTGTCTGCTTAGCTGAGCTAATGCACTGCCCGGGCCCTCGCCTGCCTCAGAGCCCCGCCCCGCCCCGCTCCTCGCCTGCCTCACAGCATGAAGGCTATGCTTATTGGGAAAACAGACTAGACAAGAAACCATGAGGCTTGAACACATTTTACAGAGATCATTTTGAGAACCTATATGAGTGTGTATAAGACTCCTGGCTGTGATTATGACTGACGTGTCTGGGTGTGATAACCTGAGCAGAGGCCTTAAGGGTTGAATGCAGGGTCCTGAGGTAATGAACAGGCCTGGTGTGTGTGTGTGTGTGCGTGTGCGCGTGTGTGTGTGTGCGTGCGTGCGTGCGTGTGTGTGTGTGTGTGTGTGTGTGTGTGTGTGTGTGTGTGTGTGTGTGCGTGCGTGCGTGCGTGCGTGCGTGTGTGTGTGTACGTGTGCGTGTGTGTGGCGTAGAGGCCTAGACTGATAAACCAGGCGGAGACCTATCACTGGATCAGACACTTCTGCCTGAGACAAATGGGGTCACTGGAGGTCAACAACATCACAATGTCAAGCATTGGCTGTAGCTTGTGATTGCAGGAGTGGTTATTCTTCGTAAGACAATAATAATGCAAAAATACTTAATCAGAGAAGATGTGATTTACACAACGTACAACAATAGAATTTCTCCTTTAAATATTTTAGATGTTTTAATGTCTCTTTCTATATATACTGTATGTCGGTAGTATTAGCTGTGATGCTCCTGGATCGTAATTTAGCTGTGTCAACCCTCGCCACTTAGATGTGTGTGGATCCACTTGGTGAAAACAGGACATGTGTTTAGCTCTCTGACTGTTTGCTGAAACCTTGTACCGATTACACCAAAGCTTCTTTGTGAACAACACAGCTCACCTCCCTACCTCCCTCTAATCCATTTGGCCTTTGTAAAACAGACACTTTCACTCAGAGCTTTATAATTAACCATAGAATATGGCTAACTGTGATGAGCTGTCACTTTTGATCCAAACCATGCTGAAAGTTTTCTGATGGGACGACTTCATGAGTCCCTTTGCCCAATTAAGAAGAAGAGAGGTTGGTCCTTTAGGGTCTTATGCCTTTAGTGACCTCATGAAGGACACTTCACAGTTTGACCTTTGCCCTCACTCCAGCCTTCTCTTCCATTGGAGCACCAGGCGCAGATCACAGAGCGTCTTTCTCTCTCTCTCTCTCCCTCTCTCTCTCCCCCGCTCTCTCTCTCTCTCCCCCTCTCTCTCTCGCTCTCGCTCTCTCTCTCGCCCTCTCTCCCCGCTCTCTTTCTCTCCCCCTCTCTCTCTCGCTCTCCTTCTCTCTCTCTCATTCCCCCCCCTCTCTCTATTTACGTATCTCTCCTCTCTTTTTTTCTCTCTCTCTCTCCTCTCTCTTTCTTCTCTCTCTCTCTCCTCTCTCTCTCTCTCTCCTCTCTCCTCTCTCTCTCTATCGCTCTCTCCCTCTCTCTTCAACCTTTGGGACCCTCATCCTACCACTAACACAGTAAATAATACGTCACACAAAAATTATTATATATTTTTTTAAAGGAAGATAAATAACAAACAACCTCCATAAAAGTGAGACCGAAGCCTTACTTTACTAAACCTCCAGCTGACCTGTACAACCCTGTATCAATAAACGTCTGCCACGCCAGGCTCAGAGAGGCTTTTACAGTTGGAGCTCTTGCTTTCACCGAGACTTCTCTGGTATTTCTTTAGATAACCCTGCGTGTTAGCGTCCCCCTCAGTGGGAGTACCACAGCTGCAGCGTCCCTGTCCATCTTTATTTGTCTCACTGGACAGGCTGATTTCTCAGAGGGCCGCACTCTGACACCGGGCGAGACGGATTTGCTCGTCTTAGCGGAGACATTGTCAGGATAACAACTAGAGATATTGGCAGAGAGGATAGAGGGAACCTCGGGGGTCATGATAAGCTTGTGGAGTGAGTTCCATCACATCGTCACCTTTAATAACAGCTCGCTGCGACATGGGGAACGGAACAAAATGGCTATTTTTCATAGGAAAGATCGTACGAATTCTTTGAGCTAATTCTGTCATGGGATAGGGTTCGGATTAGGCCGAACCCTATCCCTAACCCTAAATTTGTCATAATTTGACAGTAATTACGAACTTAAATATTATCTTTCATAACCTCATCCTAAAACGTATACACTTATATGTCACAATTTGAGGTAAACCAAAAGCCTCCCTTGTCTGTTTCTGACGAGTATGTCCAAATCTTCTGGACAGTAGGAAATGCTGTGTTGTTGTTACTGTGCTGATAGTGGCCAACTCCTCCACTTCCCTGATGAGGTTAAACTAATCAGAAGAGGTCTTATCTGTTTCAATGGAAATTCGTCTACTGAGTCTATACCATGTCCTGTCTGTAAATGATCCTCCACTAAATCATTACAGCCATCATATGACCCGAAGTCAGCACATACTTAATGCCAACAGGAAGACACACACATACATACGCAGAAAAGAAATAGTGGCGTCTCCTTTAGCTCTCCCTCAATGGGCAGGGTGTCATGTTGCACGGTAGTCCTCTCACTGTGCCGGCTAATCTTTACCATCACAGCCCAGGCTGCTATTGTAGGGGTTTCCTGTACTTAATTACTGGGGCACAAGGCATTGTGCTTTGCTGTGCTGAGGTTTCAGGCTCCATTTCTAACCCTTGTGTAGGACATTAACCTTCTGTAAGATGTAGGCTAGGCCAAGGGGGTGACTGGCGACTAGCCTTACCACCTGTTGTGGTAATTCTATTGACTAAACAAAGAATAGAGGGAAGGTGGAGTGAGGGAGGAGAGGGTGGGGAAGGAAGGATGAAGGTGTCTATTTCCCTGGTCAGTTTTTGATCTTGCCAGGAAACGGATTATCTTATGACATCACACTTCACAATTATAATGCCCTGCAGTGACCCAGAGATACGATCTGTTTCCCAAATGGCACCCTATTCCCTAAGTAGTACACTAATAGGGTGTCATTTGGGACCCTTCCTCTGTTTAGAACCACCACAGCTCTTTTCAAGAAGTGAGACTATAGAGAGTATGTTGATCCCTGGTCTGAGTGGGTTTCCATGGCGGATTTCCAGGGCAGGCTCTGAGGTGATTTTAAAGGGTGGGATCTCTCATAATTCAAGTCAGACGGATTCATGGGGAAATCAAATCAGCCTCCCAGACAGAGGAGAGTAGGGCAGAGCAGAGCAGAGCTGAAGCAGCAATATAATATCCATCATGCAGCACAATATTTAATTGACTTATATAACATTTCTCCTTTCTGACAGCTTCTTCCCCTCCCTCACTACACATCTACACCTATTTTATCAGGACTGTCCTCTGGAGTTTGGGGCTTCTCTCTCTCTGTCTCTGTCTCTGTCTCTGTTTCTCACTCTCTGTCCCTTTCTCTCTGCCTTTTAGGTTGTTCTCAGGGGTTCTCCACCTCTTTCTTTCTCCCTGTCTCTCTCTCTATCTCCTTCTCTCTCTGCATTTGATGATGAGGAGAAGGGCCGGCTCTTGCCTTTTGGGGGCCCTAAGCGAGATTTGGTTTTAGTGGCCCTCCTCTTGACGGTGGAGAGAAATGTACATTTTAAATGTTAACGTTAAATGCTATCTTGTCACAACACAACTGATTGGCTCAAATGCATGAAGAAGGAAAGAAATTCCAATAATTAACTTTTAACAAGGCACACATGTTAATTGCAATGCATTCCAGGTGACTACCTCATGATGCTAGTGAGAGAATGCCAAGAGTGTGCAAAGCTGTCATCAAGGCGAAAGGTGGCTACTTTGAAGAATCTAAAATCTAAAATATATTTTGATTTGTGTTATTTCATTGCGTTGATATCTTCACTATTATTCTACAATGTAGAACATTTAAAAAATAAAGAAAAACCCTTGAATGAGACAAACTTTTGACTGGTACTGTATGTTTACCTGAAAATATATATGGGGAGTTGAAAATTACATTGATGGAGGCCACTATCTATCTACAATGTTAAATCTAATCAGCCCCCTTAAAAAACAAAAATCACCACACTGCCTCATTATGCCTTTAGACATGTAATTAAGAAATGAAGACGACTTTGAGTCTTCTGTGTGTCCAAAAAAAGGTTTTCTTGATTAGGCGTCAAGCATTGGGCAATTCCTTTCTGTGATGATGTGAATTTGGGGTGCTGCTAGAAGCATGCACCCAATTACAGTGTGATTCTGTCATACACACACACACACACACACACATACGCATGCATGCATACACACAGATGCGTGCACACACACACACACACACACAGACAGACTCTGCATTAATTTCCGGAGCCATCGTTCTCTCTTTCTTCCCCTGAGAAACGTTTCAATATTTTTCTGCCAACGTTATGCATATTTATGCTTACATCCTCTCCTCTTCACTAAATGTCACTGGAAATGTTTATTTGTCTAATGAAGGCATTTTCATATTTTACTCTTATTTCCTCCTCCTCCTCCTCCTCCTTCTACTCCTCATCCTCCTACTCCTACTCCACCTAGTTCCCGCCTCTTGTCTTTGTTTGAATGAGTCATTCCTCCTGAAAATGACCATGCAGCTCTTGCACACTGTTGTTTCTCTTTCTCATTACCATAATGTCTCTCAACTTCAGACGAGTTTTCGTCCTCTGCTAATTCCATGCACACTTAGTTTCAACTCACTCGCTGAGCCTCTGAGGAGAAACGCTGTCTTTGTTACAATTACTCCCACCGTTGATCTTCTGGAGGCCCTGTGGGACTCAGCATACAGGGGTAGTTTTTAGAGTCGCTCTTTTTCCCATGATGCAACCAAAGCCAAAGGAACTGCCTATAAAAGAGCCGACTCACAATTCTCTCCTCCGGCTAAGAAAGCTTTGTCAGACCCAGACAGAACATTTCAAGTTTGAACATGTTCTAGAAGTTCAGCATTGAGTGATGAGCATAAATATGTATATGCTCTCTCTCGACCTCTCTCTCTCACACACACGTGCACACACACACGTGCACACACAGCCTAGAACACAACCGTAGTTTTAGATGTACATTTGTGCCTCCAAGTCTGTGTGAAATGTTCTTAGGGAAAATAATTACCAACAGCTGCCAAAAGTGTGAACGAGTCTAACAACCACATGAACCACTTCACCACTGTGTAATCCAAACTGTACAGTCTGCTTGTGTCCCGTTCACAACACAGATACAGCTTGTCTGAACAAAGTAGCTGTCTTTAACTGTGGTGTGTGATGGGGAGAGGAGGGAGAAAAAACACATGCTCTGATTAGTAGGTAACTAGGTTTTTTTTAAAGTTCATGGTCTGCACCCCAAATCCCACTTCGTGATCTGGAGAAATAGGAACATATATTTAACAGTGGCAGATGTTTGAGGAAATATCCCATCAGCCATTACAGCTGTTTACCTTAGGGGAAAACAACATGATTTCACATGTGGAAAATCAAACCATTTCATGTGAAATCATGTGAAACCATGTGGTTTGGGAACAATTCACATGTGGATCTTCACATGTGATTATAGCACCTTTTTCATGTGGAAGTTTGTGAAACCATGTGGTTTGGGAACAATTCACATGTGGATCTTCACATGTGATTATAGCACCTTTTTCATGTGGAAGTTTGTGAAAGTTTGTGTCCTTTAAAAAATTATATGTTTCTCTGTAATACTACGAGCCACCTAGCAATTTTATAAAGTTGTCTTTAGCCCAGATAGGTTCCCAATCTCCCATCCACATAACTAGCCACCAAGAAGCCATTTCTTGGTAGCTAGTACAGGTAACTGCCAAAATAAAGGAAACACTAACATAAAGTGTCTCGATGCACTTTGGCCATAGATTCTACAAGTGTTTGGAACTCTAGAGGGATGCGACACCATTCTCCCGCAAGAAATTCCATTCTTTTGTGTTTTATTGATGGAAAAGGTGCCGTTACAGATTTTCCAAAAAATGTTTAATTGGATTGAGATCTGTTGACAGAGAACACCATGATTACATAACCTTTCACATGTGAAATCATGTGGAACCATGTGCTTTTGGAACACTTCACGTGATGATATTTCACATAACCTTTCACGTGTATTCAAATTTTCACATGATGCCCTGCCAACAAATATGCGTCATTAGGATCTCCCCGGAACATCACAAAATAGCTGCAGTGTTTTCAACAGTACATAATTGACTCAGTAATTCAAATTCAACATGTCGTCACCTGGGATTTAAACTCACAACCTCTTGGTTTACAATAATCTGATATTCCTGCTAACTCACTGTGTCTGTGTCAATGACTGATTTCACCTGTATTCCTACACTTTGGACTTCAAAGTAAATCTCAGCTTTGTATAATACACTAAGAGAATCTGTAATATTTATCAGAGTGATTCAGGAGTAACGTTAAAACAGAATAATATGCCAGAATAATAAGGTAATAAATATGCAAATGTGCTAATAAATACTGAGGTTGTGAGTTCAAATCCCAGGTGGGGTCATGTTGGAGTCAGTACTAAGTACTAAGTGATCATGTCAAATGAAATCATACTGTCATTGATTGAAAAAATACATTATTTTAGCTGAACAGCCTACCACTCACATGTGGAATTGCATTTTCACGTGAAAAAAAATCACATGTGAAAATTGAATTAGCATATTCACATGTTGTCACGATCGTGGTAATGAGTGGACCAAGGCGCAGCGTGATTGAAGTTCCACATCTTTATTACGGTGAAACAAAAACAATAAAGCAATAACGAAACGTGAAAATAGTGGTGCACACAAAACAATATCCCACAAACACAGGTGGGAAAATGGCTACCTAAATATGATCCCCAATTAGACGCAACGATTACCAGCTGCCTCCAATTGGGAACCATACAAAACACCAACATAGAAATATTGAACTAGAACAGCCCCTGACCTACTACACCATAGAGAACCAAGGGCTCTCTATGGTCAGGGCGTGACACATGTGCAAATCTAACTATCACATTTATTTAACTAGGCAAGTCAGTTAAGAACAATTTCATATTTACCATGACGAACTAAGAATAGTGGGTTAACTGCCTTGTTCAGGGGTAGAACGACACCTTTTTACCTGGTCAGCTAAGGGATTTGATCTAGCAACCTTTGGTTATTGGTCCGACGCTCAACCTGCCGCCCCACATTGGTTAAATATTTGTACACTATTTTAGCTCAACAGTGTACCACTTACCTTAAAACCCCTATACCATTTGATTACTTCTTAGAAAAAAACACATTTAACATTTGCTGTTTCACATGTGAAATAATTGTTTTCACATGTTGAGCTGAAAACAAGAGACACGCGTGAGGTCAGTTGTTTACATGTGAAACCATGCACACATGTATTCAATATATAGTTCACATGTTAACACCACCTTTTCACATGTGAGGAGAATAACATGTTTACACCTCACATGTCATTTGCAGATTCACATGTGGAATTTGAAGTTACACATGTGAAAATTGAACTTGCCCTTTCACATGTGAAAAATGTTCAAATGTTTTCACGTGCAGTTTCACGGTATCACATGTTGAAAAGTTGCATCCCCATGTTGTCACATTTATTTCACATCAGATCACGTTTTTACATGTGCTCCAATGTTTTCACTTGTGAAGTTTCATGTTTTTAGATGTTGCTTTTACATGTTGACACGTTATCACATTAACTTCACATAAGATCACATGTGAAATCTACATATTTTTTGAATAAGGGTTCATACTGATAAATAAAGAGAGAAGAGGTAAAGCTACAACACGGAGGTGACTGTCCAACATAGTGCCTGTCCAAAATATCACCATTTTTTTTTTTTTTTTTTTTACAAAAGCCTACAGCCAATATGAATATTACTGTGCATATTCATCAAGGTTTTCAATGGCATTGACTATATTATCATCAAAAGTAACAGCTACAGTTCATATGATTAATTCCAGGGCTCAGTGTGCCATACCATATGACATCAGGACTGGCAACACACACCCAGTCATTTGGGGGCAGAGCTGAAAATATCGCCTTTATTGTGCTGCTGTAATCGTAAAACTGACATGGAGGGCCCTCTAATGAGTGGCCATATTCTGTTTGCGTCCCAAATGGCACCTCATTCCTTATAAAGTACACCATGACCCTGATCAAAAGTAGGGCACTAAATAAGGAATAGGGTGCCATTTGGGATGCGGCCTACATTAATCCTGCTGCAACCTACATTAATCCTGCTGCTTAGTCACTCTTAATTTTCCAAGCAGATTAGCCTTCAATGACTGACTATAGTCTCTTTTCTGTTGATTAGAAAATAAATACCTTACCCTGAGTTTGTTTTTAATAAATGAACATATGTTTTGGTCTATTGGGCAGTTCTCTTCTCTTCGGGGAAAGAAGAAGCAAGCAGAAGTCAAGGCTCACCTAATGAAATTAAACCGACAGCCCAGCTCACAAGGAGAAAAAAAGAAAATGTCTGCTTTTGTGCTTTGGCTAATTATACCACAGGAATGTATTAAAGATTACTGTGGGATATGAAGGGGCAAATCTTTTAAATGGCTCTCTCATTGTTCCCTCACAATCCCCTTCATTTCAGATATGGCAGCTGCCTCAGCCACCATTGTGAAATTACCCTGTCCCATTGTTCCAAAGCCTTGTTATCCACAAGACACACGAGTCTAGTTAGTGGCGCTTTGATAGAGGGGCCCAGTACCTCTCAAACATAGTGTTATCTGCAAGAGGGGGAATTACCAGTGGTGGATGGAATAATGCAGCTCATTCCTCTCTCTCTAAGAAGACTAAGAAGACTGCACCATTAGTTGGGGTCATGACTGTCTTATGTTGCTCCACTTCCAATTTGATATTTGCAATTGAAGAGGAGTGGTAGGCTATATATACAGTGGTGGGGAAAAAAGTACCCAATTGTCATACTTGAATAAAAGTGAAGATACCTTTACAGAAAATGACTCAAGTAAAAGTAACTCAGTAAAATACTACTTGAGTAAAGTCTAAAAGTACTTGGTTTTAAATATACTTAAGTATCAAAAGTAAAAGTAAAAGCAAAAGTATAAATCATTTCAAAATTCCTTATATTAAGAAAACCAGAATTGTCTTGTTTATTTATTTACGGATAGCCAGGGGCACATTCCAATACTCAGACATTTACAAATGAAGCATTTGTGTTTAGTGAGTCCGCCAGATCAGAGGCAGTAGGGATGACCAGATTGTTCTCTTGATTGGTGCGTGAATTGAACCATTTCCTGTCCTGCTAAGCATACAACATTTAATGAGTACTTTTTTGGTGTCAGGGAAAAGAGTAAAAAATACATAATTTTCTTTAGGAATGTAGTGAAGTAAAAGTAAAAGTTGACAAAAATATCAATTGAAAAATACAGATTAAAAAATTAGTATTTAGCATTGTTAAGCCTTTATACATGCCTTTATACATGCTTACATTCATTCTTCTGCAGTTTTATAATAAGAAAGCTGATGTAAAGGTCTATTGTTTTTGATCATGGAATGAATTGACAGTATAAAGAGTATAAAAATGAAAAAACCCTTTTCGATTTTGATAACCTTCCCTGAAAAATATAAATAATTATTTCTGCATTGCGATTTTAATTAAATGAAGACCCAAGAGTCTAATCATACGTCTACACGTGTTTGTAAATATAGAAGTCTTATTAGACATATGGGAATTCCCAGCAGGTCGTCTCTCTTGACACCACCTACAGGCCGGAGATAGCTCCCGTTACTGTGGTTACTGCGGTCACACTATTGCACACCGGATAATGCACTACTTACTCTCGACTTCACTCTAATGTGTCTGCTTGGGTTCAACCTATGGGTTTACATTTTATCGTCCGAGGCTCTCTGTAGGAGTCCGTCTCCAAGACACCCTTTCCTGCTCCCAGACACTCCAACCTCGGTGCCACCCTGGTGTGTTTAGAATGCAGTCAGAGTCAATGTATTCCACCCTCTAAATATCAGGGCGGGATGTCGTTTTCGTGCGTTTGATGTGATTAATTGCAATATGAAGGCAATGGGAGTTAAATCTATTTTAATGAATAGCCTAACAACCTCCTAAGGTATTTGTAACGTTGACATATAGGAGTTCAGCTTGTTTAAATTATCATGTCAATCAATAACTCACATTTTGTTTTATGTTCACAATATCCATATTATTCAAATCATGACACGGGGTCATTTCTGGCCAATAGCAAGTTCCAGACTCACAGGACTACGCGCTGGGTTCCAGGTCTCTCAAAGGTCTCTCTATACACTCGAAGAAAAAAGGTGCTATATCAAACCTCAAACGGTCATTCGCTGTCCCCATATCAGAACCCTTTGAAGATCCATTTTGGTTGCAGGTAAAAAAAACATTTAGGTTCCACGTAGAACCCTTTCCACAGAGAGTTCTACATGGAACCCAAAATTGTACTTGAAAGCAAAAAGGTTTCTACCTGGAACCAAAAAGGGTTATCCTATTGGGACAGCACAATAACCCTGTTGGGATCCATTTTTTCTAAGAGTGTACCTGCTACCAAATATGTCCAGACCAGACGGTACAATTGATCAGGTACTTGCTGGGCAATAATAAGTGTACATTTAAACACATTAAATGTGAGAACTCAAGAAGACTGTTCATACGAGGTCCATATAGCCTGTAAGAATGCAATTTGGGGCAATGGCTGTTTATTACTAGATCATTACACAAAACGTATCAATAATAGCCTTGAACGTATGAGTAAGATGAATGGCAGTTGTATTATCAGTGCTTATTTTGTGGGTGTGTTCAGATGTGTCCTAATATCTAATGTGACTCAGTCTATTCTGTAGACTGCGATAAGACAGCCAGGCGGTTGAATCTACATCTCGATTGTCGAGGCAACCCCCTGGTAAATGGGCGTGTGACTGGCTGGCTGGGTCCCGAGACACCGGAGACTCCAAACGAAGCCTGTGTTCTCAACAGCGCTACAGTAGCTGAGCACACACGCAGGAGAGGTGCATGACGCGCTGTACAGAGGGAGGAATAATAAATGCTAAATTCGAGTCAAGCAGTCAATGCATTCAATCAATCAATGCTCTATAGGATATTGACATTTTCTAACCTCGGGTGATATTTTGGACTGACTTTTACCGGCGCCGTGCTACTCATTGTAAACGCAAATCCCGTATCCCTCACTTGATACTACTGACAGCAGCGGATAGCTGGCTGTGTGTACGCTGAGTTGAGTCTCCGGGAAGGAATTGGCAGCGGGTGCGTGCCTTTGCGCGGAGCAGAGAGGTGCTGAGCTTCGGGGTTGCCCGGACCGGCCCCGGCGTACTACAGGCTACGGATTGACTGGGGAAATATTTGGGAATTGACTTCCTCTCTCGTCAGCGGTGGAGACCTGTCCTTTCCTGTGGTTGTTTTTGAGGTTAACGGATTTGGAAGGAGGTGCGGAGACTTTGACAGAGAAACAGAGAGGGCATACTCTCAGCCTGCCGAAAACTGCTTCGCTTCGATATTGGATACATATGGGGCTGTGAGTGAGTCTACAAGACGCAGGTGAATGCAGTTATTTTTCATTAAGTGGCTTGAATTCAGAAGAGACAGAACAATGTTGCTATATGAGGAACACTGAGCGAAGCGTGCTCTTAGCTTTCATTCACATGGTTTTAAAAATACAGCGCATTGAAGTGAGCTACTATCCCCCTGAACCGCATAGAACGCAGGGTACGGGCACGTTTTGTATCGCTTGAAATGTTGAATTACTCTGTAATTCAGATTTCCAGTGTCACATGTAAGGAATGTTAGGCGCCCTTTGATTCACGTCAGAGTAGTTGCACAGAGTATTGTATCCTGTGACTTGGTGAGCATAGCAGCTGGTCGAACGCATTTCATATTGAATGCAAGTCCTCTTGTTGTGCAGTGCCATAAGGTAGTCTAAAAAGACAAATTGCTTGATGCTTTGCACTTCCATTGATTTCCCCCTAAATCTCAATATGACGTTTTAATGAATGCTTTATCTCGATTCGTGCGTTAACCGCTTTTACAATTAGGACATCTACATAGCCCATTGATGCGTAAAAATAGATATATGGTATAAAAAAAAATCTATTCATATTGCAAATCGATATCTCTTCTTTAGAATGATAATTCGATATTGAATGCCACATAGCATTTGAAGGAGGCTTTTCTCTCCTAGGGAGCTCCCTTGAATTCAAAATTAGCGGAGCGTCTTTGAGAGAGGTCGTTTGGCACACACAAATACAAGTTTTGGAGGCAGTAGTGGTCTATGTTATTGTCCTCCAGTTGAGCTGTTTGTTAGCGTAGTTTAGTGACATCCAGTAGCCAGTGACAGTGTGACAGTCCATCTCTAACAGAGGAGGGATAGTGAAAGAGAGCTAGCGCCCGTGTGCGCTGTCACTTTCAGGTCTGACTGGAAGTCTGCAAGTGAGACGGAGAGAGTCTCGGAAAAAGAACCCAGACCTCAGCTTTTAAAGAGAGAGGGGCGTCCATAGGTTGGGCTATGCATATTTGTAATCAAACCAATCAGAGACCTCTGAGATTTAGGCTCTAGCAACCAGGCTGAAGCAGGCAGCACACCCGCTCAAAAGAAGAAAAGCGGCCGCAATTTAGGGGTCGTATCCATCGTTTTAAGCCTCTATTATGGCAATGACTTTCGCCAGATGTTAGTATTACTAGTTCGTGTCTTGTCAGATTTGAGAATCAGCAGAGGGCGAAGGGGAACAACGCGAGCTTGATTTGCTAATGTGCCCACTTTTGAAACGAATATCACCACCACTGCTGCTTACTCTCAATATTTCTTTCCATTTAGCACCGACGGATTACCTCTTGCCTGGTCATCGTTTCCAAGGAGTTGAAACGGGAGTGGTGCTGGCGCCGGGGATTTGTACTTATTCTTTTACTCGCTCCGACTACTTGTGTGGAGGAAATGGCAACGCCAGTGTTTGAGAGAGGACCCCAACTGGAAGAGAGAGGAAACCGGACCTGAATGACAGGATACAGCAGCCGACCTGAGACATATCCAGACACATTTCAACTGTTTTAGTCAAGACACTTCTGCTTTATTTGTTTTCTTTCGGCCCAAGCTTGAAAATAAGGAAGAATAACAGGACCTGAAAACCCTTGGGAGGAGTTTTATTTCGTTTTTCCTCATTTTATTTTGTTTCTAACACAACAAGGATGCATTGTGGATTAGTGCTGTTCCTCTTAATGGGAATCTTCTTCGTCGCTAAGGCTTTCAAAAATGGTAAGTGACAACTGATATTCCCCCGGCTGTGCTGGGCTAGCCTATTTATCCTGATGTTTTTAAAGATGAACCGTCTCCAACCCTTCGCTGATGTTTGTCTGACTCGTTACGCGTTCACCTGCCTGTCTTCCCTGCGGGTTAGTGCTGCCATTGTCACAGATACATTACTGTAGTGTGGGTCGTTCTATTTTTCAGATGTTATAAAACGTTTGGGCACAGTAGACTAGTGCTAGGGTACTTCCCTCTTTATTTGCTGTAGCAAATAAATGTAGGCGGCTCTTTATTGCTTCGTTTCCACTATGAGCAAACTTCTTTACGGTAGAATGAATATAGAGACATAAGAAAGAATGAACCGCTACATTTCAAATGCTGTTGAATATTACATTGTATCATATTCAAAACACATTTTCAAGTACTTTACATGGCAGATGGTAGCTATAATACAAAAGCATGACTGCGCACACATAAATGAAGATAAAGTGAGAGGCTAATTTGGACTACTTGAAGTGGCGTGTCTCTAGACACGAGGAAGGGCTCGTTATTCTCCGGCGCTTGTAAAAAATGGTCTGTGTGAAAAGGGAAACAAGTTTTATAAGGATCTGCGTGAATCTAAAAAACATTACGAGCATCATTCGTTAATATAGATTACTCAGCAAACGAAAAATAGATGGCATAGATATTTTTTGTTTTATGTTATAGTCTACATAGGCTACCCCAAAAACAAATGAATTATGCTTCTCACAGATAATCTGTGAAAAAACTAGAGTCTATCATTTTTTATTGTTTGGCGTTATTGCCATATGACACATTGTCTACAAGTCGCATGGCACCATATGTGCCATTCCCATGGAGACTCGGCCATACCCCGGCACAGCCACAGTGTAGCAGCAGCTCCCGGTCCACTCTCGGTCTACTACATGAATCCATTACTCCCTGCCGGGGCTAATGGTCCTTGGTCATTAGGAGTTGTTCTAGATAATAGCTGTTTGTGACATTTCACATCATTTTTTACTAGTCTATTTATAAAGAAACATTTTTTACTAGCCTATTTATAAAAAAACATGTTTTACTTTAATTGACAAGCGATTAAACATCAACCGTGTTGGCCCAACATAAACCACTACAATTAACAGTAGGCTATAGGCGAAACTTTTCCTAATGTTTGTGAACAATTGTGTTGTATTACCATCCTTATACATGCCTGTCAAATAAAATGTGTACCATACTGTGTTATCTGAGCAAATTAATACAATAAAAAGTCAATATAACACATTTATCAAAATGTGGGAGAAATTCATCATCTTTAGCGCATTGACTGTCAGAAATGATTGACTTTACGGTGTGTCTTCACGAATGTAGACCTAACCAAAATAGCCAAAACGCATATTCCATTTGTTTGTTATCTAGTTTAGACATATTTAGACACTGTGGGTATATGTTTATATGGAGTTAGCTTGTAATTTATCAGCCTAAATATATATTTCAAAAAATTATTCAAACAATCATGTTCGACTCCAGTTTGATTTTGAAAACAGTCCCTATCTTCATCGGGACAATATTCTGATTAAAAAACACACTTTTTCTGCATTCAATTCTAGCCAACATTATTGATTCATTTGAATCCCTGCGTCTGTGTCACTTTGGGCTGTTGTGCTGACTGTCTTTTCTCCCCTTTCTTTCTTGCAGACAAGTGTGGGGACAACATCAGAATAACCAATGCGAATTACCTCACCTCGCCTGGGTATCCGACATCATATTTGCCATCTCAGAAATGCATTTGGGTGATAACAGCGCCTGGACCTCACCAAAGAATTCTAATCAACTTTAACCCGCATTTTGATCTCGAGGACAGAGAGTGCAAGTAAGTTGACTTGGCTGCCCACTACACCGTTCATGCATATTGTACATGAAAGCCCGCCATCTAGTGGCGATGGAATTATTGCGAGCGCAGCGCTGCCTGCATGTGTGAGGCAGTGTTTAAAAAAAAAAACTTGCTTCAGAGTTTATTTTCTTGTCATTGTCTGAGAAAGATTTTACTCAAAGGACTTAATATTTTTCAGATTCTCATGGGTCTTTCCATTGAGGAAGTAAAGCACCTTTAGTCTAAACTTCGATACATTATACATTTCTCTTCCTCTTCTCATCATAGTCCATTAGAAGGGGAACTGACCCATCCTGCTGGGTCAGTTACAGTTCCATGTTTGACTTTTAAGCTTTAAGGTGTTATGCCACTCTAGGTCAAACGGTTAACCTGTTGTCGGGGAGGTCTACGCCGGGCAGCCAGGCTATGAAACCGGAGCTCCACAGTAATGTGATGAGCCTGCTGCCTCCCTGTGTCAGTGGTGCCCTGAGGTGAAGCAATGTCTCAGCCTGGGCTGGCTGGCTGCCTATCCCTCTGTCTCTGCCTGCGCCCCAAACCCTGCCCTGTTCCCGGTTCCCTGTGTGTGTTCCCTCTGTGCCTTTGTTTACGCTGGAGGGGCAGCTAGAGAACACAGAGTGAACAGGGATGGATACTGTTACTGTATACCCACTACGCACTACATCCAAGCTCTCTCTCTTTCTCTCTCACTGCTATGCCGTTTGTGTTTTCGCTGAATACCACATAGGCCCGTAGATTGCACTGTTTTAATAGGATTAGTCAGTTTAACAACTAGTTTTGGTCTACACTTGATTTAGTTGTCAGCTAATGTGGATTCAAAGTAAACTCAACAATTATATGAACCATGTCATTGGATTTAGGTGAAAAGTTTGGTGAAAAAAAAGACACTGTGGGTTAAACCGCTTTACTGCTTCTATAAAGGGCCATTCTGTGATTTGCTGCTTCTATAAAGGGCCATTCTGTGATTTACTGCTTCTATAAAGGGCCATTCTGTGATTTACTGCTTCTATAAAGGGCCATTCTGTGATTTACTGCCTGGTTGACCACTGCCGTCTTCCAGAGGAGGATCCTGGTGGTCCTGACTTTTCCTAGCTCAGATTTAATCACCCAGGGACTGTTAAAATGTCGCCAGGCACAAGGTTACTGCGTGTGTGCGTGTGTGTGTGTTTGTGTGTGTGTGCGTGTGCGTGTGTGTGTGTGTGTGTGTGTGTGTATGTGTGTGTGTGTGTGTGTGTGTGTGTGTGTGTGCGTGTGTGTGTGTGTGTGTGTGTGGACATATAGAAAGAGGAAACAATACTTTTGTTAATGGAATTAAACAGGAATGAGTTTCCTGTGTTTAAACACACACACACACACAAAAAACAAGGAATTCAGCCTCAAGGCACAAAATGTAATATGGCTTCCCTTTTTTCAGTTGAAAAGAAATGTCCTCGGTGAACTTCAAGTTTGAGAATTTCCGTGTTGTGTACAAATGATTTCTAACGTTTCAGTCCACATCCATTGAAGGGTTCTGTTTTCCACGTTGGGGCTGACCTGCCATGCAGTTAATTGCTTGTCCCTCCGTACATTTGTTAGTTGCGTACAAAAAGCATGTTATTTTCCTTGTTCCAACCTTTGCCAAACGTCCTTATTATGTTTGGAGCAGAGCCAGGGTTTACAGTGTTTTTATTGTGTAATGCTGCCCGTGGAGTGGTCACAGGTTATAAACCACAGCGCTAGAGGGAAGCACACTAACAACAACTAACCTGCAGAGACATCTTTGAAACTTAATCAAGTCACTAGTGATTCATGTGGTTCATGCAGTTCATGCGTCCCAAATGGCACCTTATTCCCTATTTAGTGCAGTACTTTTGGCCAGAGCCCATAGGGTTTCCCATAAGGCTCTGGCCAAGAGCGGTGCACTCTAGGGAATAGGGTGCAATTTGGGACGCAGTAATATACAGTGGAGAAACAGGGTCAGCTTGACCTCAAGGCTCTTCTACTTGAACCACTTCTCCTCTACCCTGTTTGGTCTGGTAGCGTTTCGTAGTCCACGTTTTAATCCAGCGGGTTTCATGGGACTGTAGTTCCACTAGTTTCCCCTTACGTGTTCACTTTAGACTGGATCGGGAAGATGGCCAGTGACATTGGGCGAGTCCCAAATATCACCCTATCCCCTACATAGTGCACTACTTTTGACCAGAGCCCTGGTCAGAAGTACTGCACTATACAGGGAATAGGCTGGCGTTTAAGATGCAGCCATTCAATTAGGCTCTCTCATTTTTCATGGCCCTAGGTCTCAACTCATGTAGCCTAATGGTGCTTAGTAAAGGGAAGGCCACTCATCTTAATAGCCAGAGGGACATGTCATAATGTAGATAAGTCCATTGGGGCATAGGAGGGAGAGATACTGTATGTGCTTCATGGCCTTGGTGTCTTTGTGTTGCTAGATAGCGGTTGGGTTGGTGTGATTTGTACAGCAGCAGTAATCAGACTTCCATGGGCCATCCAGTCGCAGCTCAACTCAGACAAAACAGCCCTTACATAATGGAAACTGAAGTCCCAGAATGGAAGCCTTGCCTTGCTTATCTGATGGACCAGTGCGTAGGGGGTAAGCAGGCAGCTACAATGCAAGCCTCAGTGCGCTCCCCTGCAATTTCATTATTGGTCCAAATGGAACACACATGCTCCACATGTGCTCCTACATTGCCGTTATCAGCCAACCAAACAGAAACCAAACAAAAGGCTGAGTCTACCTCTGTTGTTACACGTGTGACTGGCTGACGGGTTTGTTTGAAAGGTTAGGTCTGCATTCCAAATGGTGCCCTATTCCCTTTATAGTGAACTACTTTTGACCTGAGCCCGATGGGCCCAGTGTTCTCCGCTATATAGGGAATAGGGTTCCATTTGGGACTCTACAACTCGTATCCTGAGAGAGAGGAGAGTTGGAGGAAAATTGTTCACCAGTAGATAAGGACTAAGTGGCCATTGAACAGTGAATGTGGGAAATGTTTACCTTTCCATGCAGTGTTGTATAGACTCTCATGCTGTGTTTTTGGGTTACGCCACCGGTGTAGCTCTCACAAACCAAATGAAGTTTGAGGTAAAAGCCTGGTCCGTCAAGACAAATATTTGGACTCAATTTGCTCTGAAGTTAACTTCAGACTTAGAAAACCTTGCAGAGTGTGATGATGTTGCTTTCTACGAAAGCCGCTTTGGTTGGAATCAACATTCCACCAATATGATATGCTTTTGACAGCACAATGAATCATTGATGTGCTTGGATCCTCTGACCAAACAAAATATCTGACCAATTCTTTCTATGCCTACATAATGTGAGATCCTCTCATAGCTATGGTGAAGACTGCTGAAGAGTAGAGCTGCCTTTTGACGGAAAGAGGGGTTAAAGTTGAGCGATGGGGTAAGAAAAGGAGAGGTTGCTTTCGATATGAAAATGCCTCTCTGTCCTCTATGTTTTTGAGAAAAGATAGGTTAAAATGGAGAGATGAAAAGAGAGAGGATGATTCCTTCTATATGCGAGTGAGTCTCCTTATTCCTTCCTCCCTCTTCTTTCCTCCTGTCCTGTGTTTGCTGGACCTCAGAGAACAGTGAATTCCTGTGTGACAGCCCATGCAGTCCTGAGATGGCGAGGAGACATGGAGGGTGGGGGGAAATATTCGGAGAATGCCTTCTAAAGAAGGCCTTTTGTGGGGGGAGGAGAGAGGAGGAGAGAGGAGGAGAGAGGAAGAGAGAGGAAGAGAGAGGGAGAAAGCCAGTCAGTCAGTGAGTGAAAGCTTCAGCTCGTCTAACACACAGTGCCTCAGAAGTTAAATCCCCACTAGCTGAACTCCCCACTAACTGAGCTCCCCACTAACTGAACTCCCCACTAACTGAACTCCCCACTAACTGAACTCCCCACTAACTGAGCTCCCCACTAGCTGACCTCCCCACTAACTGAGCTCCCCACTAACTGAACTCCCCACTAACTGAGCTCCCCACTAACTGAACTCCCCACTAACTGAACTCCCCACTAACTGAACTCCCCACTAACTGAGCTCCCCACTAACTGAACTCCCCACTAACTGAACTCTCCACTAACTGAGCTCCCCACTAGCTGACCTCCCCACTAACTGAACTCCCCACTAACTGAGCTCCCTACTAGCTAAGCTCCCCACTAACTGAACTCCCCATTAACTGAGCTCCCCGCTAACTGAACTCCCCACTAACTGAGCTCCCCACTAGCTGACCTCCCCACTAGCTGACCTCCCCACTAACTGAACTCCCCATTAACTGAGCTCCCCACTAACTGAACTCCCCACTAACTGAGCTCCCTACTAGCTAAGCTCCCCACTAACTGAACTCCCCATTAACTGAGCTCCCCACTAACTGAACTCCCCACTAACTGAGCTCCCTACTAGCTAAGCTCCCCACTAACTGAACTCCCCATTAACTGAGCTCCCCACTAACTGAACTCCCCACTAACTGAGCTCCCCACTAGCTGAACTCCCCACTTCGTCCCCTAGCCCCCCCTCCATCTCCCCTGCTACTGACTGTGACTGCCCGTAACTCAAGGCTTGAAAAAGCAGCATTTTCTTCTCTCTAATTATGACCCCCTCCCCTCTCCTGTCGAGTAGCCCCCTCAGAGAGCCACATACCCTGCTGGGAAGACAAACACTCTTCGCTGTGGTCTGAGACAATACACATCCTGCCTGCCTGCCCTCTGCCCTCCACTCTCCGCCTGCCCTGCCGGGCATTCCTCCTGGCTGGCCCTGCTGGACTAAAGGCTTGCAACCCAAATGGCACCCTATTCCCTGTATAGTGCCCCATAGGGATCTGGTCAAAAGTAGTGCACTATGTAGGGAAAAGGGTGCCATTTGGGACACAAGCCGAGACTACAGACATGAGTTAAAGCAGGGGAAAGTGTACTCAGCCCCCTACTGGTTCTGGAGAGTTCTGTTTTATGTAGGTCTTTTTGTTCTGCACGAATCCTAAGACCCTGACTGACTCATAGGTTCGTAACACAACACTTCATGTTTAACAATGAAGACCACCTGTTCCTCTCAGAGTATACGAGGGGTACTGTGAAGAAGGAGGGGGTTTGTGCATGGGACTCAGTGCTGCGACTGCTTCCCTGGTACTGCCACACAAGCCTGCCTGGGCCTGAAGCTCCCTGCTGGGGTTGGGATATCAGTGGGGCTTCTCTCCTCTGTGGAGAGGCTCCATCTCTGTGTGGAAGTGCCCCATAACTCTCCCCAGAAATCCCCTGAATAAAGTGCGCTGACTCTCCCACTCACTTCCCCTCTCACTCCCTGGATGCTTCCCATATGCCACCCTATTCCCTATATAGTGCACTTAGTTTGACCAGAGACCTATAAGCACAATAGGGCACTATAAAAGGAATAGGGTGCCCTTTGGGACGCAGAACCCTCTCTCACGCTCGTCCGCTGCACAAGCAAATATGGAGGTGGTGAGTGGGCTGCGTGATCGTCCATCAGCCTCCGTTGTCATGGAGGAAAATAAATAAGGCGGGAATGTAACGAGGCTTTTTAAATTCTCTGTCGGGCACGTTCAGGTCTTCTAAAACAGGCAGGCAGGCTGTGACCTCTTAGGGCCAGGGGAAGAGATTTGGGCTGACATGAATTGTTGGAGATACTTATAGCCTGACTAACAGACAGGATTTCTAGTTGTTTATGGGTCTCTTTTGTGTGAGTCTGTGTCAGTGAAGCAGTTCCGCTGTACAACATCAAAGCAGAGTTGAGGCAACAGAGGCAGATCTGCTCAACGAGGCAAAATGCAGAGAGCAGCAGCACTGTGTATTTTAACTACAGACGAGGACAATATCGGCTGAAATGATGCACCTGGTCCGCCTCCAGAGTTGTACAGTAGGAAGTACATTGTATCTTAAATTACATTACAGCAGCACCACTGATAGCAAATTGCTTCAAGGTGAGTTGTTGCTCTGAATTATCACAAATTCGCAACTTGCCATAACAGAAAAGAGGACACAGGTTTTTCAGAAAGCCCTGTTTTTCTGGTACATTCACAGCATACAGAAATACTTCTGGCCAGTCCGGTGACCCATTAAAACTAGTGTAATTAGCATTTCCCAGCAGATGAAAGCCCTGTCTAAACTATCTCTCTGGGGTCATGTTTAAAAGAGAGGTTCACCTCTGTCATAAGATAGAGGACAAAAGGCTTTAAAAAGAGAGTGGTGTAGGAATCCTCTTGACTCTCTCTCTCTCTCTCTCTCTCTCTCTCTCTCTCTCTCTCTCTCTCTCTCTCTCTCGCTCTCTCTCTCTCTCTCTGTCTCGCTCTCTCTCTCTCTCTCTCTCTCTCTCTCTCTCTCTCTCTCGCTCTCTCTCTCATTTCTCTCTTATGTTACGCAAAGGGTTAATGGTGGCAAAAGTCCTTTGGCTAATGAGCAGGATTTAAATGTGTGTGTGTGTGTGTGTGTGTGTGTGTGTGTGTCTGTCTGTGAGTGTGTATGTGTGTGTGTGAGAGAGTGTGTGCGTGCGTGTGTGTGTGCGTGTGTGCGTGTGTGTGTGTGTGTCTGTGTGTGTGTGTGCGTGTGTGTGTGTGTGCGTGTGAGTGTGTATGTGTGTGTGTGAGAGAGTGTGTGCGTGCGTGCGTGCGTGCGTGCGTGCGTGCGTGTGTCCCTGGCTGGGGCTAGACTAGAGGAGATGGGTTTGCCGGTAGTGAAGTGTTCACCTTGGCCAGTGTTGGAAGGGCAGCCTGATTGAAAAGCTTTCTTGCCGTGACATCTGCCGTCCTCCCTGCTGCTCTGTCACTACTTTGATTCATGCGCGCCCAGCTCACGCACACCACGACCGGGAGGCGAGCCACTCTTCTACCCTGCAGGAGAGGACTCCACTTCAGAGGAGGAGGAGAAGGAAGAGGAGGGGAAGATGAAACAGGAGGGAGAAGAAGAAAGGAATGAGAAGAGGAGTACGGGGACTCAGTCGTAAATCAGAAAACAGCAGACTTGCAGACCTATAACTCTGCTATGCAACGATATAAAGATATCATGTTTCAGGTTTATTTAATCATCCATGTTCACTGAGAATGGATGATTTAGTTGGTTGCGACCTGTTTAGTGTTTTCCCTCCAGAGCCATATAAGCATCCCTATATGGATTTTTAGTGGATGATGTCACAGCCCACACAGCTGAAGGAATTCTTGTAGTATGCCTTGCTTTTTATCCAAAACAGACTCCCAGGAAAATAACTTCATGGACAAGTACATCCCAAATGGCACCATACTCCCTACAAAGTGCACGGTTCCCTGCATAGTCTGTATGGGTTCTTGTCAAAAGTAGTGCACTATGCAGGGAATAGGGTACCATTGGGATTCAGCCCATGATTAGAGAACTACATTGTCTCTATCTGGACACAGATCTATGGACTGTAAGAAATTCATACAAATTTGAATTCCAGAGAAAGGCGAAAAAGCATTAAACACTCAGGTCGTAATTCAATTAGAGTGCTGTTTCCAAAGACATTGGCAATATGAGCATGCAGTCTCAACTCACTCGCTTTTTAGATAAGCAACAGGTTTTTCTTTAGCTCACCTCCTCACTTCTCTCTCTCTTTCCATGTAAGAGAGGCTGTTTTAAACATGGAGTCTTTCTGGTTGCGCTCAAAACAACAAAAGGGGAAAATAAACAAGGGGTAATTATGAGATGGCTGTAGGAAGAAGAGGGGGGGTAAGTAGAAAACAGTACTTCACAATGCTTCTCTTCTCCTCCACCTTCCACCCTCCCAGTCTCTATCGGAAAGAGTCCATGGAATCTTGTTTTAATTGATGAGGCCTATTGGAGGTTGTGGAGGCCTGTTGACGTGGCCGGCTGGGGCTGTAGTCAGTGGTGTTAATACACCTTGTCTGGGCATGTTAGCCCTGTTTGGTTTAGTGCCGTAGCCCTGAACGGCCCTCGGGGTTTGATTGATGTGCCCTTGTTTCCCAGGTCCTCCCAGGCCTGTTTGTTGCCCTAAAGCCACCTTGCTTAGTAGGAGAGGCTTTTTGAAGGCCAAGTGGGTTTGTTTTGCAGTCGGTAGGAAAGTCCTTCTATCCTTCTATTTCAGGCTGGCTGGATTCCAAACGTCCTCGGTCCATAGTTTTCCGTCCGATCTCTGTGATTATGCACACCGTGGAGTGGTTTGCCAACCTGTTCGTCGATAGCTGGTGTGGTGTTTCCCGGGCCCTCACTCCACAGCTCTCTGGAGGTTGACACGGGGTGTGTGTGTTTGTGCATGCCTGCGTCTATGTCTGTGTGTGGGCCGACTGCAAGCAGGAGGCAGCGGCAGCAGCAAATCAGGCAGTGATGGATGATGTCTCTGGACCCCGTTAATCTCTGATTGAGTTAAAGCTACTCCACAAACCCTCGCTTTGTTGGCTTTCCCACTTGATCTCTTCTCTGTAAATCAACAAAGCTACCGCCTTTTCCTCACATCATAATTACATTACCTAAAATAGCCTCAATAGGCACATGGATGGTATATTTTGTCCTTCTGCACCACTATATAGTACCCTTTTAAGATTGAATTGTTTCACAGTGGGGTGCTAGTGGCCTCCCTGTTACAATACCCTACCCTGGTGCCACCCCCTACCCCTGAACCGCGCCACCCCTAAGAAGGGTCATAGAGAGGGCCTCTCACCTCCTCTCCTCGCCATCCTTGGGCCCTCCAGAGGCTAGAGGGGGACATGAGCTGCATAAAGCGGCACCCATTTCCCTATAGTGCATTACTTTGACCTAGAGCCTCTGGTCAAAAGTAATGCACTATATAGGGACTAGGGTGCAGTTTAGGACGCAAGCATGATCAGAGGCAGCTAGTTACTAGGCGAATGGGCTCCAGCCAGACCAGGGTGTGCATGTAAGGCCCAGTAAGGAGAGGTCAGAAAATTCGCCTTCCAAAAAATTGGCAGGACCGGCTAGGCTAGCCCATCAGATCAGCACTTTAATCAGCATGGGCAGTGGGTAAAGACTGGGCAGTGCCAACCCCTCCATGCACCCTACCCTCTGCCCGGCCCACAGCCCTCAGCCCACACATGTTGTTTTTGTTGTTGTGGAAGAGATGCACTGCTTGTTACCTCCCCCTCACAGCCTTCTCAGCATGGCCTATTTGGCTTCCGAACAACATCATCGTTAGACAAATCAAGTCTATTAAAGTGTGAACAAAGGGGAATTTTGATTGGAAATGAGGATGGGATGAGGCACCCATGAGAAGAGGATGTGAGCGTCCCTGGCTATCTGGCAATCAGTCAAATAACTGGTCACGCCAAAATACATGTGGCACACACATTCCAAATGACTCCCGTTGTTTTCTTATCGTCATCCTCTTCCGCTTCCTGTCAGGAGCAGAAATAAAGAGGAGACCTAGTCAGTTGCATAACCAAATGAATTCAACTGAATTGTGCCTTAACCCAACCCCTCTGAATCAGAGATGTCGCGACGGGCCGCCTTAATGAACATCCCTGTCATCGGCACCCGGGGAGCAGTTGTTGGTTAACTGTTGATTCTCCGGCTCAGGGATTCAAACCAGCGACCTTTTGGTTACTGGCCCAACACTCTTAAGCGCTAGGCTACCTGCCATTTCTGTCTTTATGTGTGTGATAGAGTAGCAAGGGCACCCTGCACAAAATCCCTTTTCCTTCTGTCCTCCCTGCTCCTCTCTCCAGCCAATAACGGGGCTATCCCAGACTTCTATCCCAGCCCCTACAGACTCCCAGCCGGCTGTATGTCTCTCTGACCTGGTCCAGGGCTCGCAGGGCCCAGCCTCCCATAAACCCTTGCTGTTTCTATGCTGTAGTCTTCTGGGAGGGTGGATGGGGAGGAATAGAGAGGTGAATGGGCCTTTTTAATTGAACAAGTCCCAGTACAGTTATTACTATTGCCCGCCAGCTCCCTAGCCAGTGTGGAGCCAGATAAAAGCATCAGGGGACGGCTGAGCGAGAGAGGAGATGGGCCTGTCTTGGTCTATCCTGCTCTGCTACTGCCCTGCCCGGCACTGACCCTGTGCCCCCAGACCACCAGCGTTTTCATGTTGTCACCCATTAGCCTAATACTACCACTACCTCTCTCTCTCTCTTCTTCTCTCTCTCTCTCTCTCTCTCTCTCTCTCTCTCTCTCTCTCTTTCTCTGTTTCGCTCTCTCTCTCTCTCTTTCTCTCTCTCTCTCTCTCTCTCTCTCTCTCTCTCTCTCTCTCTTTCTCTCTCTCTCTTTCTCTCTTTCTCTGTTTCGCTCTCTCTCCCTCTCTCTCTCTCTCTCTCTCTCTCTTCTTCTCTCTCGTACTACTTCTCTCTCTCTATCTCTCTTTCTCTCTCTCTCTCTCTCTCTCTCTCTGCCCCCCATTCTCTCTCCCTTTCCTCTCACCCTTTCTCCTCCCTCCCTTCTCTCTCCTCATTGTGGAGAGGAAAAAAAGCCTAGAAATGCCACCCAATAGCTTTACCTCTGTTTGACCCCGTTCCTCCCCCTCCCATCCCCCCACTCTTAGAATCCACTGTGTAGAATATACACACAGCTCGTTACTCACAAGGGAGGGAGGGAGCATGCATCTCACAGTAGTCAACAAATGGGCCATATAGTTTGAAAATGATCCTGTTTTTGAATGTGCGTGTTTGTTGTCTGTTCTTCTTTTTTGCATATGTCTTGCTCGCCGTGCTGGCTGTCTCGTAAATCAGAAGTCATACCGTATCTTCTCTTCAGTCCCACACAAAGTTCAGTGGGTCATGAGTCCATTGTTTACAGTGAAATACTTGTTGACCCTCTTCCTCCTTCCGCCTTCCTCCTTGCCTCTCATTTTCATAGCATTCATCATATCATCATCATAATGAAATGGATTATTATTATTTGTATGGTACGGTATTCCTTCACGGCAAAGGCACTTCCTCTTCTCATACTCTTCCTGTACAGTGTCAGAGTGACCCCAGGATGACCCTGTATATGTGCTCTGTCAGTTACACTAAGAGGACATGGGGTCAGGCATCATTACAGGAGACATATGCAGGGCAGGGAAGGCTCACTGACCGCAGGCAGGCAGCCCTATTAAGATCCTATGAAAGTATTAACATTCAAATTCGATGGCCGGCCCCCATTCATGCTTCATGCCGGCATTCTAGCTTTAGTGGTATAGGGCCAGGGAGACTAGGAAAGGAGGGGTTTTATTACCCTTTTATCACCCTTGACTTGTCATTGTTGTAACAATGGCCCTAGGAACTGTCGGGGTCCGAATTTACAATCGAGAGTCAGAAATGTAGAATACAACAGGTGCAATTTTGACATTTGATTGTGCATCATTCAACAGTTTTTCTCTTGTAATGTCAGTCACTGACAGTCAATCAATTAGCCATGTCAGTTAAAAAATTTTGGATTGGTAGTTAGTCTAGCCAGCTATCTAAACTTGTAGTAATCATGGCTGAAAACTGACCGAGCACTCAGGGCATGGGCCCAGGTCCCTGGCCTCCAGGGGGCCCACATTGATTCTGTTAGTCATTCTCACTCAGATATCAAATTAAGATGGCATAAGTCATGGCAAAATGTGTAATAAAAGTGCAGGAAATTAGCTGTAAAACGGAAGAAAAAAATATCTGTGCCCCATGGTAAAATTTGTAGAATTGCATGAATTTTGTACATAAAATTGTTACATTTTCTCGCAGTCTAATGGCAAAATGTGTAGAATTGCAGAAAACGTGCTTTAAAACTGCAACATTTTCTCTACGCTCCGTGGAAAATGTTTTAGAATTAAAAGAAATTAACCTTAAAACTCACATCCGCCGTCAAGAGGGGGACCACTAAAATGTTTTGGCAGGGTAGCCCCCAACCAAATCCTATTTAGGGCCCCCAAAAGGCTAGATCCAGCCCTGATCTAAACCGTGCTGCAGTATAGCCCCCTCTACTCTTCTCCTCTCCTCTCCTCTCCTCTTCTTTCCTCTCCTTTCTCTGTTATCACAGCCCTCTCAGATATCAAGGTGGGACAAATGGGAGCTGTCCTCTCAGTAATAGCCCCAGAAATGGCTCACTGACACAGACAATATGAGGACCTGCTACTCTGCTACTGTCTGTTTCTACCTTATCGTCTTATTTTATCCACTCTTCCTTCTTACTTTTCTTGTCCAATTTCCAATCTGCTCTCTCTCTCTCTCTCTGTTTTTACAAGGTTGCTAGTTACTCTGTTGTGGAATTTATCCAAGGTTTTGTTTGTAAGGTACAGTATACAGTGGCTTGCGAAAGTATTCACCCCCCTTGGCATTTTTCCTATTTTGTTGCCTTACAACCGGGAATTAAAATGTATTTTGGAGGGGGGGGTTGTAACATTTGATTTACACAACAACACTTTGAAGATGCGAAATATTTTTTCTTGTGAAACAAACCAGAAATAAGACACAAAAACGGAAAACTCGATCACGCATAACTATTCACCCCCCAAAGTCAATACTTTGTAGAGCCACCTTTTGAGGCAATTACAGCTGCAAGTCGCTTGGGGTATGTTTCTATAAGCTTGGCACATCTAGCCACTGGGATTTTTGCCCATTCTTCAAGGCAAACCTGCTCCAGCTCCTTCAAGTTGGATGAGTTCCACTGGTGTACAGCAATCTTTAAGTCATAAGACATTCGAGGTCTGGGCTTTGACTAGGCCATTTCAAGACATTTAAATGTTTCCCCTTAAACCACTTGATTTTTTCTTTAGCATTATACTTAGGGTCATTGTCCTGCTGGAAGGTGAACCTCCGTCCCATTCTCAAATTTATGCCAGCAGCATACCACCCTACATACCACTGCTGGCTTGCTTCTGAAGCTAAGCAGGGTTGGTCCTGGTCAGTTCCTGGATGGGAGACCAGATGCTGCTGGAAGTGGTGTTGGAGGCCCAGTAGGAGGCACACTTTCCTCTGGTCTAAACAATATCCCAGTGATTTGGGACACTGCCCTGTGTAGGGTGCTGTCTTTCGGATGGGATGTCCTGACTCTCTGAGGTCATTAAAGATCCCATGGCACCTATTGTAAGAGTAGGGGTGTTAACCCTGGTGTCCTGGCTAAATTCCCAATCTGGCCCTCAAACCATCACAGTCAACTAATAATCCCCAGTTTACAATTGGCTCATTCATCCCCCTCCACTCCCCTGTAACTATTTCCCAGGTTGTTGCTGCAAATGAGAATGTGTTCTCAGTCAACTTACCTGGTAAAATAAATATTAAATAAAATCTCTGGAAGACTGAAACAGATTTCCTGTATTTATCCCCATCCATCATTCCTTCAATTCTGACCAGTTTCCCAGTCCATGCTGATGAAAAACATCCCCACAGCATGATGCTGCCACCACCATGCTTCACTGTGGGAATGGTGATGAGAAGTGTTGGGTTTGCGCCAGACATAGTGTTTTCCTTGATGGCCAAAAAGGTCAATTTTAGTCTCATCTGACCAGAGTATCTTCTTCCATATGTTTGGGGAGTCTCCCACGTGCCTCTTGGCGAACACCAAACATGTTTGCTTATTTTCTTCTGGCCACTCTTCCGTAAAGCCCAGCTCTGTGGAGTGTACGGCTTAAAGTGGTCCTATGGACAGATACTCCAATCTCCGCTGTGGAGCTTTGCAGCTCCTTCGGGGTTATCTTTGGTCTCTTTGTTGCCTCTCTGATTTAATGCCCCCCTTGCCTGGTCAGTGAGTTTGGTGGGCGGCCCTCTCTTGGCAGGTTTGTTGTGGTGCTATATTCTTTCCCTTTTTTATATAATGGATTTAATGGTGCTCCGTGGGATGTTCAAAGTTTCAGATATTTTTTTATAACCCAACCCTGATCTGTACTTCTCCACAACTTTGTCCCTGACCTGTTTGGAGAGCTCCTTGGTCTTCATAGTGCTGCTTGCTTGGTGGTGCCCCTTGCTTAGTGGTGTTGCAGATTCTGGGGCCTTTCAGAACAGGTGTATATATACTGAGATCATGTGAGAGATCATGTGACACTTAGATTGCACACAGGTGGACTTTATTTAACTAATTATGTGACTTCTGAAGGTAATTGGTTGCACCAGATCTTATTTAGGGGCTTCATAGCAAAGGGGGTGACTTGTCAGTTTTTAAATTAAATACTTTTGCAAGGCACTGTAGGCCATGTTGCAAGACATGAGGCAAGACTTCAGTACGTGGGGATTGTTGAGTAATGTAGTTGCTTATTCACTGTCACCCGACCCCGAGTTAATGTTATAAAGCATTTCCTAGAAAACAATCTGCTTGGATATTCAGTAACAGCAATGTGACTACCTGAATATTCATAAACATGTTCTTCTACAAATATGCATGGTATTTCATTTCAGGAGCTGACTTGGAAAGGGAAAAGTGCTAAATGCATATTTCCATTCTGCCCAGGGCGATTCTCTAATTAATTGTGGTTATCCATCCCTGTTTTATTCATGATAACAAGATGTTTTATGGAAAATGAAGGGATCGTAATGAGTGCAAAATACCAGCACTTTAACAGTTTCTCGCATCACTACCACAATTATTGCTTCCATTAAATGTTTAACCCCATGAATAGACAGTGAAAGGAAATAGATTCCAGGGTGAAATGGAATTCTAGGTTTTCTGTTTGTCGGCATTTAGCTAGCCTTTGAGCGTGTCTCCAAAAAGAGCTCTACACATTAAGCAATTAGATCAAGTTGAAGTTGAAGTTTATCCAATGATTGATTTATGACTAGTGGAACGACTGGTCGAAAATTCCTTTATCAAACCGGCTGTATTTCTGTATTTTGAAAGTTCTGTATCTTGCAAACTTGATTGCTGACCCGAAAAAAATGTTGGGGACTATATCACCAATGGACTAATGGAACAAATACCAAAATATCATTTTTGGGTGGAGTTTTCCTTGAAATCTCACTCCACAGTCCAACTGGAGTTCCTTTTAGTCTTACAGCAAACCATGTATAATCACGTTATCGTGACTTGTCACGGCTCACGGTTTGTGTGTGTAATGATCTGGTGAGCTCATAACAGCAGATGTGCTACAGAAATATGGTACTGATCTGTTTTGGTCTTCTGGGCTTTCTGTAGGGCCTAGGGAGAAAGTGTGTAAGCTGAACACACCTCGTAGTTTACGAGAAGCTAAAACAGCAAACAGTACAAAGCCTTGCACATACGACAAGGACATGAGGTTTACAGACCTTCGCTTTTGTGGTTGGTTCTATTCCTCTAGCTGTCTTTCTCCCCCTCCCCCACATACTTTCCTCTACCCTAGCGTGAGCCAACGCCAAGTTTAGCAGATAGCGACCCCCTAAGGCTAACTACCTTCTCTCCACATTCTGTCTGCTCTCTCTCTCTCATATTTCCTAATGAAGGTGCATTGTGTTGTGTTGAGATGCAATAATTGGGTCTAAATACCCAAATGTATTCAACTAATTGTTGGGTAGAACGCATGCAGGATCTCTCAACAATGTCATTCACCAATGACAACGATCTGATAATGATATATCCATCAAGATAATGATCTGATAATGATATACTTTATCCACCAATGATAATGGTAATTGCAGAAGCAGCCTCAAAAATCAAAACCAACCAGTCACATCTAAAAATATGACATTGGCTGGGCTTTGCAATGAGCTGGGCCGGGCTGATCCAAGCGAGGCTCGCCAGAACGAGTGACACGCAAAAGCCTTGATGGATGCAGCTGTGGAGGACTTTGTGTAGGGAGGATCTTATACAGACATGTGGTATGGTATAAGGGCCAAATGAGAAGCTCTCCTCCGCTCTCCCCTCCTTAGCCCACTTCTAAACACTTCGGTTCTAATCATTCTTCAGAATGGTGGTGATGGTGGTGGGACCCACCACTGGGTGGGTCCCTCCTCCCTCCCGGTGGATCCCTCCCTCCCCCACACACACACACACACACACACACACACACACACACACACGCACGCACACACACACACACACACACACGCACACACACACATTCCCATGCACACACACACACACACACATTCCCATGCACACACACACACATACGCACACACACACACTCCCTCACTCACAGACACACACCGGTTCTAAGGGGACTTGGTTAGGCACTAATCTGTCCTGACTCTCTCCCGTTGGCTGAATGCAGGACTGTTGGAGTAAGAAGCTATAAAAAGCCACTGATTGCTTGAGACACCCTTGATGTCTCACGTCCAAGTTTCCATTTCAGCTCAGTGAACTGTGGGTCTTTCCTACCCTGGCTACTCGGCAGTCTGAAATCACAAAGTTAATAACTCGATTAGTGTGAGACGGAGTCGGACGTTTAAATGTAGAGTCTGTTGCTGCCCACCCTGTTCCTTCCTTGTCTGTCAGACTCAGCAACTGACAGTTAGTTCATTACAGACCTGAGGAGGGAGGAGGGGAGGAGAGGGGGAAAGAGGTTGGGTGAGACTATTATTATAGTTGTGGGTTAATGAATGTGACATGCTGGAGGAAAGCTGTAAGCACAGTCCATCTGACCTGGTGAGGTACGTCCCCTTCACGCTCGGAAAAAGAAGGACGGCGGCCTCCTTGTAGAAACAGTAATGATGTGATGCTCCAGTCCTGAGTGACAGTTTGTTAGCCCTGACGTCTCGCTAGCACCTGAGCAGAATTTTAGATCTCAGAGCGCAGATTTTTGGACAGCTGACAACAGGCTTTACCTGTAAATCCCATCTAGAACTCTCTGAGGCTGCGTCCCAAATCACACCCTATTCACCATTCACTGTGTAGTGCACTACTTTTGTACCCCATAGGCTACTGGTGCACTATATAGGGAAAAGGATGCCATTTAGGACGCAGACTATAGGCCTCCCAGCTCAGTTCTGTTGTTTGGACCACTTTAGTTAGTTTTAACCCTGAGAGTTGTTTTTGTCGTGTTTGGAGGTGACATGTTTCTAGAAAAAGAAACACTAGAGAACAGACTTGGAGTGCATCCCAAAAGGCACCCTATTCCCTATTGCCCCATGTGCCCTGGTCAAAAGTAGTGCACTATGCACTGTAGGGATTTGGCTGCCATTTCGGACGTAATATTTGACAGTTTGCTGTGACACAGTTCTACCAGGGGAAAGAATATAGAAGAATATTTGTACATTTGTTTTATAGCTTTCTACTCGGTCATGGACTTATGTTTCTAAATGGGCCTGATTAAAGAACTATAACCGATTGTATCAAGATTTAACAGCGCTTTATAACATTATTCCTTATTAACCAGGATCATATCCCATCTATCATAACCACATCATATGCTTTTTTTTTATATAGAGCTAGAGAGATCATCATTTCTAAAAGGGAAAGCTGAAGGCAGTTTAAACTGTGTTATATTGTTAGCCTGTGGTTCATCGCCTCCTCTTGGGTTGTGTGAGGTGGGTTAATGTTCCCGTTTGACACAGCAGGATTGCTTTCTCTCGCTCCCCGCAGTAAGAAGGCAGGGTAATACATTTGGAGGCGCTGAAGCGATGGTCGGGGAGAATTAGATTCATCCCTTTTTTGCTTTTAATTTCCCCTCTGGATTGGCAGACCATTTTCACTGTTAGTGTTGTGGGAGGCACATCCAGGCTGGAGTGGAGCAGACAGATGAATGAAATGTTATAGCTGGGGCATGATTCAGCTGGATCCTACTGTCTATAAGGGAAAAGGACAACATGTAACGTAACAAATTATTATACTGTCTCTGTTGGGGGGGGGGGTCCAAATTTAACTTTGTGGAGCCTGAGGAGAGTTTGAAATGAAATGATGAATCGAGGGCAGCTGGAGGACAGGCCAAGCTTAAAAAGTAGGCCACCGCCTCTGTGTTTGGATGAGAACGGTATTCCCTTCTAAGGGCATCTGTCTGTCCGGGGTCTTTGGGTCAGGCATTATGGTTGTTGTTAACGGACCTCCCTCACTTCAGAGGGCTCCCAAACACACACACACACACACACACACACACACACACACACACACATAATTTCATAAAGATTTTTTTTTTTAACACACTGAAAATGCAGTGTTTCTATGTCAAACAGTTTTGTTATATTTCAGTCTTCTGTGATGTATATAAAGTGTAATATTGGGATGCAAACTCAACTCTATATCTGACATGTTTAAGCCCATAACCATGTGTGTGAGGTGTATACTTTTGTTTCAAGGTAGATTTGTATAAGACTACCAAGAATCACTCTGTGTGACCCGGATTTAACCCATTGCAGTACAAGGTTAATATGTCTGTCAATCGAAAGTTGTTCTGAGGCTTTGCGTTGTCCAGCCTTGCAAACGATCCTATAATGACTTCCAGATGACAACAGCTTGGGCTAGGCCACAGAACCACTGCTCTCAGATCAGATCATAGCGGTGCCTATAGACCTGCTGAAACACAACCACCCGGCTAACAGAAGGCCCAGGGCCAGACATTGTTGAAGCAATGAAGAACTCTTTTTGTTTTGCCTCGTAAGCAGACAGAAAGCCCCCAGGGCGCGTTATCCCACATTCCCTCGTTCATTCAACTCCTCTGTCTCTCCATCCCTCCGTCTACATCCTCTCTCCCACATCGCCGTCTTTATGAGGTCTTCTGAGGCTTCCGATGATGTACCAGAGTAAGAGAGGTGAATTATAGACAGAACACAACAGAACAGATCGATGCCCTCTGTGCTGTGAGCTGTGGAATGGAAAGGTCCGACTCTCCGAGTCTGCAGAGAGAGGAGAGCCCAATATTGCAGAAGGGGATACTGAACAAAGCTGTACACCCCACCACAGAAACATATGGCTTACAGTAGATATGACCTCTTTCTGAGATCATATCTTGATAAGCTGCAGGTTGCCATAAGCACTTTCTAATGATCCAGTGTGTGCCCCCCCCCCCTCTCCTGTGTCGCCCGTGGCGCCTTCCTTAACATTTCCCAAATACCCCCATTTAAGTGTAATTCAAAGCAGGCGAAAGAAACCATTTGAGGGGGGTGGAGGGTGGATCATGTGGATACTTGTCTCCTTCCACCCGAGGGATAGCCCCCTATTCCAATCCATCACTCAGAGCGTAGCCTGAGTCATCTATTGTGCAAATACCATAAGCATTTAGTGAATTGACCTACCTTCACTTGTTGAAGTGAAAGTGTATTGACAGTCATTTGGGGATCGGGGTGTAGCCAAACGGAGAAAGCAGACTCTTTCTAGAGCCTAGGAGGCACATATTTTAGCGAAGTGTGCGGGGGTGCGCGGTTGCGCCAGCTAGCGGTGGGTGTACGGATGCACTAAGTAGCTGGGTCTAGGTTATGTGTTTTTAATAGTTGACAGTAATGAGAAGGAGGATTGGAGGGAGAAGACAGCAGGTCATGAGGTTTGAGCAGGAATACATTAGATAAGTGCCCCACCGAGCTGAATTCATTGGGAATGGGCGTTATGGGTGATTAAATACCATGGTAACCTGAACCCACACAGCTCCCCTTACTGCACTCTGTCTGTCAATCACAATGAAAACAAAGTATGGAGTATGTATCTATCCAGCACATGCATACACGCATAGGCATAAACACACACACACACACACACACACACACACACACACACACACACACACACACACACACACACTTTGTTTATCAGTCTAGATCACCTTAGGCTGTGTTCATTCAGACCACCCATTGCTCAGATTCAGATTGCCTTGACTCACTCCATCTTATGTTATTCACACACAATGTGTGTGTGTGGCCTGGCTCCCGTTGCTACCCATTCGTATTCGGAAGGCGCTTTCCTCCCTGGTCTTAAAGCTTCATGCTGACTCAATTAGCCAGTTCCTCACGTCAATAGCCCTGCGTCTGAAATGCCATTTTAGTAGGCTTTGGAGCGTGCGCACGTGGCTGCCGCCTGATTGCATTTTCACCTGTGTCTGATGGTCTCACTGTACCTTCGAGGAGTATAACACACACACACACACACACACACACACACACACACACACACACACACACACATACACACAGATATAATAAATATAATCCCACACACACTTCTCTCTTTAGGCATCTGTCCCTTTACCAGGGAGAAGACCATCCCTAACACACACTCTCAGCTTCACCAGAACAGCGTTATGTAAACCTAGACTTAGTACAGCTGGGAGTCATTGTTCTAGAATCTCTGCAGTGTCTGCATTATCTAACAACGTGGAGCTGTGCCACGTGGAGAGAATATGAACCTGCCCGCCTGTTCCTGGGTTTATCCTGTCGATCTCATTACTACTGCAGCATGTTTTCTCTGCATTAGGGAGGAGCAACTATCAAAACATAAACTTGGTTGTTGGTCCATCATTTCCAACTAGTTGTGTGTATGTGTGTGTGTGTGTGTGTGTGTGTGTGTGTGTGTATTATACCTACCCAATCCAACATGTGACAGATTCTTCTTTTTCCTTTGTCCAGGTATGACTATGTGGAGGTGCGTGACGGCGTGGATGAGAATGGTCAGCTGGTGGGGAAGTACTGTGGGAAGATCGCCCCGTCACCCGTGGTGTCTTCTGGGAACCAGCTCTACATCAAGTTTGTGTCCGACTACGAGACCCATGGAGCAGGCTTCTCCATCCGCTATGAGGTCTTCAAAACAGGTGAGAGGAGACCAAGTGAATGAAAAACACACACACGCAATCACAAAATCTCATCACGCGCACACACACACACACAGCTCGGGACGTCGCTTTGGAGAAGAGGGATGATACATAGGAGGCCGAGACGTCTAATCACGAGTATAATTAGCATAAAGAGGATGTTTCTACTCGTTTCCTGGTTTGTTTGTCATTTAGTCCTGCTGCTTTAATGCATCAAGGTATTACATATGCTAAACAATATGTCTCCACACAAACGGATTAATAATGTTCACCATGTGCCTTAATTGGCAGCAGCTAATCGGGAACCTTAATAAATACCAACACAAATATTCTCCATAAATAATCTGTAGCAACTGAATGTTTCTTGCAGTACTTCTGAGACGCACTGTAGTCATAGACATATGATGATTCTTGTTCATCCAGACTGAGAAATGTCCTCTTCCTCGGTTTACGTGACTCCACATCATCATGGTTAAGTGGAGAGGGTGAGTCATCAATGGTTTCCTGTTTCTGATAGGCTAAATTCAAATTCATATATTCAGCTGTCGTCAAAAAACCCTGAAGAAGTTCCTTCCTCAACAATACAATCTCCGTCTTGTTTTCACCAATACTATCATGGGATGTTCTTCCTCCTTATCTGAAGACCACACAAGAGGCAGAGCTTCCTGTTGTTGCCTTGTCTTCCTGTGTTTATGGAGGGCTGGGGAAAGGATTTCCATTGAGTATTGGGAGAGAGGGAGGACACAGACAGGTGCAACAGAGAGCAGACTCCACTCTGATTAATTAACCCTCAGCCAGTCTATGGGATGACCCAGACACTCAGAGAAGATGGAAGCCCTGACAGGGCCCTCTTTTTAATCTCTGAAGTGTGTGTGTGTGTAGGGGTAGGGTATGTGTGTGTATCCGTGCGTGTGTGTCCCTCATGATCTGATGTTAATGCGCCCACACGCCAGCTGCCTCACACACATCTCCCCACACTTGAGTGAAGTGCAGCATTCCCTGTTGATGAGGCAGTTCAATTGTACACACCACATTCCTCTGAGGAGGTGTTTCCCAGTCTCATCCATTAAAAGGACTGATTAGAAACGAGCTGGGTTAGGGCCCCTGGGCTACGAGGGATGGGGGGAAGAAGTGCTGAATGCAGGGCGTTGCGATATGGAGAAATATATCATATTGATATCCAGATGTGTTTTCACTGAGAGGGGAATATGTCCTATTGGAGCCTACTGGAGCCTACCCAGGATGCTGTAGTCTTGGTGGGATGTTTTGCTCCAGGACCATCCCCTGTAAAGCTGGCATCATGGTTGTGCCGTCAGGACCGGGCCGGTTCTTCTGTGGCAGCCAGGCAACAGAAGCTTGTTTAGCTTTGAAACCAGCGTTGTGTTTTGACTACAGCAGAGCCGGTTGCCGCCAAGGCGGTGGCTCTGAGATCAATTAAACCAAATGTGTCGGACTCTAGTAAGACTTGCTGTCGCCATTTGTGTCGGCTAATGGGGATCCTAATAAATAAAAGTTTACATGTGTTAGCATCAGCAGATTTGTGTTGGCTATCTGGCTAATACCACCCCGGTGTTGATACGCTTACCTAATCAACGAGCTGGCTGGTCTCTAAACCAAAGGATGGAGGCTTATGTTCCGTCCCATATTGCACCCTATTCCCTATTTAGTGCACTACCTTTGAAAAGGGCCAATAGGGCTCTGCTCCATTTGGAACGGACCATTAGCCTCCATCCTTTGGTTTAGAGAGCAGCCAGCTCGTTGATTAGGTAAGCATATCAACACCGGGATGGTATTAGCCAGATAAGCGTCAGCAGATTTGTGTTGGCCAACACATGTAAACTTCACGATACACAGATGTTGAGATAGCGTTGGGGAAGTAATGCAAGGAAAGCCGTGCATCTTAATTAGCCTGAATTGAGGAATATTGCCGTATCTGTACAGTACTAGAGGGCAGCTTCAGGCAATGGGGGCTGTGTTCTTTCAGAGGTAAATGAGGGGTCAAGGTCAGATGAGAAACAGGGTACATACACGTGCATAGACACCTAGACTCTCTGTGAGGAACCTGGAGCGCGGCCCTGGCTTTCATCAGCAGTGCAATCAACAGAGCAGAGGAATGTATAATTGGGGGGGAAAACAGGTTGTTTGTAGTCCTCCACATCTCTCTCACACACACACACTGGTTTTTCAATCAAGGGATCTTAATTAGCCCGGGCTATTTCTTTTATGGGCAGTAAATTGTCGGCCTCGCTCCACAGAGGGAGGGAGAGAGAGAGAGAGAGAGAGATAGAGAAAGAGAGAGAGTGACAGAGACAAAGAGAGAGAGACAAAGAGAGAGAGAGAGAGAGAGAGTGACAGAGACAAAGAGAGAGAGACAGACAGACAGACAGACAGACAGACAGACAGACAGACAGACAGACAGACAGACAAGTCCAGCTTATGTTGTCTATTGCTGGAGTGCACTAGGGTCACCGAAACTAAGACACAGCTAACTCCTCCAAGTTCCCACCACCACCCGTTTAGGCCAAATGGTACGGGCCGGATTTCAGAAGACAAACAGGCCATCCTTCCTGACTAGAAGCCTTTATGTTTATCCTGTCATCTTGTCTCACTTAAAGTCTTCCTCAAGTGTCTCAGAAAAGGTCCCTCTCCTTCTGAAAGAAGCCATATGCTTCTGGTTAACAGCTCTGCAATTTGTAACTCTCAGAGCCACATCAAGCCTGGCGCCGGGCCCATTGAAGTGGGCAAAGAGAGAGAGAAAGAGAGAGAGGGGGAGAGAGAGGGGGAGAGAGGCAGGGATCATGCCACTGTTCCTCCCTCCATCCCTCCTCCCCCTCTCCCTGATGCTGCTCACTGTGATGGAATTTGAAGAGTGGAGAAAAGGGGAATGGGAAGGAGGGGAGAGGAGGGGATGAGGGAGGTTATCTGCCCTGCCTTTAAGTGAAAAGCCCCATCATTCCGCATTTCACTCCCCAGAGCCGTTTATCATGTTCCTGCTCTGCGAGCGCTTTTTACGAGGACACCTGTGTCAACTCCCAGGAGAGAAGGAGGGAATGAGGAGAGGTGAGGGAGAGGGGGAGACTGATGCAGGGCACGTGGACCATTCAGCTTTCATCTCGTGAGCGCTCTCATAGGCACAGGTCACATCTGGCACTGGCACACACCCCATAGAAACTTTAGACTCAAACTCTCTCTTTATGCTTAAGGCCCCTCATTGGTGCTCTGTCTCATCCCTCACTGTCAATATAGTAGGAAATTATGTCATAAGCATGTTGACATGCTAAATGCCTGTCAGTGCGTCAAAAAGAGAGAGAGTGTGCGTGTGCGTTTTTGTTTGAATGAATGACACACACACCCAGCTGTAGCTTCAGGTTAACATTTGATTATGTGTCCAAAGAGTAATTGTCCACTGCCCGTTAACCCTTCTATCAGTGTAGCTACAGGCGAGGAAACGTCCACCCAGAAGTAGCTAGTTACTAGGCGGACTGGGCTAATTATCAACCAGATCGACACATGGAAAATATGCAGCAGGGATTTGCTCAGCAGACTTAGAACAGCACCTCCGGACATTAAGGCCCCGGTCCATAATAATCCTGACCAGGCAGGGAAGGAGGGAGAGAGAGGCAGTCATGTTAAAGGCATGTGCCATGTCGCCGTGTTAACCAATGATTAGCCACACGGTATTACAGCAGTCTCCTTTCACCGTCTAAAGAAACATTTTGAAATGCTAAATAGACAAACCTAGCCTAAGGGAAAATGTATGAGGGGACAAGCATGTTGAAAGAGGCCCCAAGTCGGCTGTTGAAATCGTATTTCAAATCAAATCACATTTTATTGGTCACATACACATGGTTAGCAGATGTTAATGCGAGTGTAGCGAAATGCTTGTGCTTCTAGTTTCGACTATGCCGTAAATTCTAACAAGTAATCTAACAAATTCACAACAACTACCTTTATGTGTACACACAAATACACACAAATGTAAAGGGATGACTAAGAATATGTACATATAAATATATGGATGAGCGATGGCCGAACGGCATAGGCAAGATGCAGTAGATGGTGTAGAATACAGTATATACATATGAGATGAGTCATGTAGGATATGTAAACATGATTAAAGTGGCGTTATTTATAGTGACTAATGATACCTCTATGTAAACATGATTAAAGTGGCGTTATTTCAAGTGAGTAGTGATATCTTTATTAAGTCTGTTTATTTAAGTGGCCAGAGATTTGAGTCTGTATGTTGGCATCAGCCACTCTATGTTAGTGATGGCTGTTAACAGTCTGATGGCCTTGAGATAGAAGCTGTTTTTCAGTCTCTCGGTTCCAGCTTTGATGCATCTGTACTGACCTCGCCTTCTGGATGATAGCGGGGTGAACTGGCAGTGGCTCGGGTGGTTGTTGTCCTCTATGATCTTGTTGGCCTTCCTGTGACATCAGGTGCTGTAGGTGTCCTGGAGGGCAGGTAGTTTGCCTCCGGTGTTGCGTTGTGCAGACCACACTACCCTCTGGAGAACCTTGCGGTTGAGGGCGGTGCAATTTCCGTACCAGGCGGTGATACAGCCTGACAGGATGCTCTCGATTGTGCATCTGTAAAAGTTTGTGAGTGTTTTAGATGACAAGCCAAATTTCTTCAGCCTCCTGGGGTTGAAGAGGCGCTGCTGCGCCTTCTTCAAAACACTGTCGCTGTGGGTGGACCATTTCAGTTTGTCCGTGATGTGTACGCAGAGGAACTTAAAACTTTCCACCTTCTCCAGTCCTGTCCCGTCGATGTGGATAGGTGGGTGCTCCCTCTGCTGTTTCCTGAAGTCCACGATCATCTCCTTTGTTTTGTTGACGTTGAGTGAGAGGTTATTTTCCTGACACCACGCTCCAAGGCCCTCACCTCCCTGTAGGCCGTCTCGTCGGTGTTGGGAATCAGGCCTACCACTTTAGTGTCGTCTGCAAACTTGATGATTGAGTTGGAAGTATGCATGGCCACGCTGTCAAGGGTGAACAGGTAGCACAGGAGAGGGCTGAGAATGCATCCTTGTGGGGCTCCAGTGTTGAGGATCAGTGGGGTGGAGATGTTGTTTGCTACCTTCACCACCTGGGGGCGGCCCCTCAGAAAGTCCAGGACCCAGTTGCACAGGGCGGGGTCGAGACCCAGGGTCTCGAGCTTAATGACGAGTTTCGAGGGTACTATGGTGTTAAATGCTGAGCTGTAGTCAATGAACAGCATTCTTACATAGGTATTCCTCTCGTCCAGATGGGTTAGGACAGTGTGCAGTGTGATGGCGATTGCATCGTCACTGGACCTATTGGGGCGGTAAGCAAATTGGAGTGGGTCTAGGGTGTCAGGTAGGGTGGAGGTGATATGATCCATGACTAGTCTCTCAAAGCACTTCATGATGTCAGAAGTAAATGCTACGGTGCGATAGTCATTTAGTTCAGTTACCCTAGCTTTCTTGGGAACAGGAACAATGGTGGCCATCTTGATGCATGTGGGGACAACAGACTGGGATAGGGATTGGTTGATTGGTAAAGATTTGGGTACGTTGAAGATTTTGACACGAAACGTAAATCCTTAGCACTTTGGGACTTGAGGTTAGAATATATTTAACAAGTTGTGACTTTTACCTGTTAAATAAACTCTACATAGTGCACTACTTTAGACCTTAGGGAATAGGATGCCATTTGGGGTCTAGCCACTGTGTTTTTGAGGCTGCAACTCGTCCAACACCCGTCACAACACTGTGTTTTTGAGGCTGCTGCTCGTCTCAACACCCGTCATAACACTGTGTTTTTGAGGCTGCAGCTCGTCTCAACACCCGTCACAACACTGTGTTTTTGAGGCTGCTGCTCGTCTCAACACCCGTCATAACACTGTGTTTTTGAGGCTGCAGCTCGTCTCAACACCCGTCATAACACTGTGTTTTTGAGGCTGCTGCTCGTCCAACACCCGTCATAACACTGTGTTTTTGAGGCTGCAGCTCGTCTCAACACCCGTCATAACACTGTGTTTTTGAGTCTGCTGCTCGTCCAACACCCGTCATAACACTGTGTTTTTGAGTCTGCTCAACACCGTCCAACACTGTGTTTTTGAGGCTGCCCGTCATAACACTGTGTTTTTGAGGCTGCTGCTCGTCTCAACACCCGTCATAACCCTGTGTTTTTGAGGCTGCTTTTGTCATAACACTGGTTTTTGAGGCTGCTGCTCGTCTCAACACCCGTCATAACACTGTGTTTTTGAGGCTGCTGCTCGTCTCAACACCCGTCATAACACTGTGTTTTTGAGGCTGCTGCTCGTCTCAACACCCGTCATAAATTA